>NC_089526.1:21212892-21512892 GCF_963924715.1 Thunnus thynnus
CCTGGAGGCATACATTTAAAAAAACCCGTAAGAAGGGTTGTAGAACAAATTAGTGCTACCACAGACATGCTGGCAACACGCCACGTGACTCTATTTGGGGTGTATGAAGTTTCATTCATTTTTAAACATGACATAGTAAAAGCAATGAAATTTAACATAATGTAACCTTTCTTTCATTGATGAAATTTGCTTATCTATTTGTAGGGTCCATTTTGTTGATAGTGAGTATTCACAGCAGTAAATAAAAAGGTGGACAAATAATTTGCTCCAAATATTATACAAAATTTTAAAATTACTGTATGTTCTATTCCTAAGACAACAAAATTTGCATTCTTTTTTTGTGTCCAGAGTGACACAAGTTTGACATGCATAAGGTGAACCTGCAACCGCAATATAGTACAATCAACTGCAACCACAACACCAATACAGCATCAGCAGTTACCACAAAGCCGTCTGACACTGCCTCAACAAAAACTATACCTAAACCTGTACACGTTTATGTTGCAGGACTGTTGTGTGGGGATATCAGTATATTGTCAAGTGTTGTCAAGTATTTTGTCCAGTACCCTGTGCTTCATAAATATTTATGTCATATTTATCTGATGGTAGAGATCCCTTAACTAGATGAAAATGCTATGCAAATGCTTACTCCAATATAGTGGAGGAAGACAGACTCCAAGTGGAACAGGTATGGAAAATTGTCCAAATATGAACTATAAAACCTCTCACATGGCATTAAGCAACATGTCTAAACTTACCAAAGGATCAGACACGTCTTTCCACAAAACCAGTAATAGTCTGAGCAAGACAGATCCTCACATCAACTATTACCAAAGTCCCAAAACACATTTCATGACATTTCTGGGAACACTATCAATGTGAAGCACAGACATAACATGGTCCCTGTGATGAATTTCTGAATTTTGATGAATGTCTTTATAGAGAATACAGTACATCTGCACTCGGGCGACTGTCCATACACTCTATACTGATTCCCATGTATCTGAAACCGCGTGCAGTGCAATAATAATAATCCCTGTCTCGCAATAATCCCTCCGCATGAATTATCTAAAAATATCAAAAATATCACTCCTTCAGTAGAAAATTGTCTTTCCTCCAACGGAAAAGATCTGAGCACCGTAGCAGGCAGAAAAGCTGCAGAAACTCACTCACCACTATTAGTTTCATGGCCGGGTTGGATTTCATTATCCGAGCGCTCATCTCCACTGCGTAAAAGTGAACTGATGGGATCTCCATCACAGATCTGTACTTATACACAGGGAGAGAGGGAGAGAGAGGGAGAGGGAGAGAGGGAGAGAGGGAGAGAGAGAGAGAACATGTGCCCACCCACCTCGCACAGCCCTCTGTGTTTGCAGACCTGTCAACTCTCCCGCTTTTCTCGGGTCTCTCTCGTATTTTCACCCCCTCTCCCGCCGTGCTCCCGTTTCCTAATGCATTTATCCCGTTTTTTTTTTTTTTAAAAAATGTTTACAGTTATACACAGGGCTGTAGTGGGGACTGAACGCACGTAAACGCCCCTTACCCACCTCTCTAATTCAGAAATAGCGTTTACGCAGACTGTCCATCACTTTACAGATGTTAGCTCAGACCGGCTTCCTACCGCAGTTTCTGTTGGAGCTTCTAGGAGCGCTCGTTTTGTTTTCCGTTTCAACACTGTATACTCGTATGAGACGCTGAGGGTGCTGTTACCACACGGAGCAACCAACAAATCACCGCCCGCTCCTGCTACGGGGGATTTTAAAACAAACGAACCCCGCGAGCTGAAGTTAGCAGGCAGACTGGAAACAGACGAATGAATCAGAGTTCATAAGAACATAACATCAGCATGTGCGGCATCAAGTAGACAAAATACAACTGAGTAATAGCGAGCAAAAACTCTAAAGTTGAACTAAAGTTTTTAAAATCGAGATTAGTTTTGTTTTAACCGTCCAGTTTATCCAGTGTTGCTGCTTTACATTACAGTAATGTTAATGTAGCTTGATAGTTTGGATAGCTGGACTGCTGATTCATTCCCACTCACTGTGTGTTGTTTGTCCACAATTACTGTAATTAACACCATAGCCTACAATTTGAAGTTCTTCATGCTCACTCAGACTTTCAAAAGGAAAGTTTTTTACATTTCCAGAGAGTGAGTCAAGGAATTGGGAAAGAGAGGACAGAAGTGAGGATTGCAGGATGTAATAGTGTTGAAAGAAAAACAAGGAGAAAGTAAAGAGCTGATTCAAGATTGAAAGAAAAAGTTTGAGGGGGAAAGAGAAACACACAGAGGCAGCCCAGGTGTCAGGCGATGGAGACATGAACAAATTCAAAGCAAGAAAACTGGTGAGGAACTTACACCTGTATCAAGATGAATTACTGTACTGGTAAATATTTTTAAAGGCACAATCTGTTATCCAAATGTAAACTTAAGGGCAACCCCACTGAAAAAAGTCAAAGCACAAGATTGAAACCTGCTATAAAAGTATTTGCAGATCTTTCAATACAGGTACTAACAATACACAACAGCTCTATTCACATGTTTTCTTAAGTTGATAAAAGGTTGTTGACCTCAGTAACTGGACCTTAATGAAACAGGTGAGACGCCAGCAAAAAAACCCAAAATCTGTCTAAATATTTAAATGCTTGGGAGACTATTTTTCCATTCCTGAACAAAAAGCATGTTTTTGAAACAACTGTTTGGAAACAACTTAGTGTTGGTCATGGTGGGAAAAATGATGTTAACCAGCATGCTAGGTCGGTTAAACATAAGCGGCCTCAAGAAGCCACAAAGAACACATCAACTGTCCGTTCAATTACAGCAGGGCAGGCAGTAAAGACACCTGGTGATTAGATCTGTGGAGCAGAGAGAGGAAACACTTTTCATAATGTGAAAATTACATTGAGGTGGGGTCCCGGAAAATCTCCCTTATTTTCACAACCCAATGTTGTGTATGTGTGCGTGTCCCCTCTGTCCCAAAAAATAATTGCATTGCAATTAGGCAAAGCAGTGAAGAAAAGCATACAGTGACCATCAGGTGATGTGACATCAAACTAATGCATGAATATGTCTATGTATAAAACGACACCTGGTGACTAACCGTAAAAGTGTCTACATTTGGAGCGTAGGTGAGTTTTCCTTAGTTAAGAGTGAAAGAAAGACAATAAATCATCTGTTTGACATTTTCCTGACTATTGAAGCAGGTAGAATAACTATAAACTCACAACTAACAATTTCCATATGCCCAAAATGTAATTTCTACAGTTTCAAATAGTCATAATGTGTAGCCTATTTGACAGTCTGTAGCACACCCAGCAGCTTTAATCAGTATGAATGAAGAAACGTTTTCCAGGACAAATGTTTTTATCTAAATATGAGTCTTAGTATGACAGCATGTAAATACAATGATTGACATATGTTTATTTGGACCAGCCAAAATCATTTAGTAAGACTGGTTATGCTTATTTGTACATCCGCTGAAGGAACTTGGAAATGTTGTCTCAGGGTGGATGGACAACAGAGTAAATGTGCAGAGTAAGACTGATTTAGGAACCTGAGCCTCGAAATTTCAGAATGCAGACCAAGAAATGTTTTCTCTTAAAACTGAACCATCGCAGCTTGTGTCTACTGGACCCCAAAGTATAAAGGTCTTTAAGGAAGTGTAAGTGTACAGGCAGGTGTTGCAAAAGTGTATTTTTTATTTCACTGGCTATTTTATGTTGGACTGACAAAGTGACAGGAGGCTCTGATCTTGTTTCGCTACATTACTTTATTCTGTTTGTTTTATATTCCAGAGACTTGGGGCAGGTCAAATCTTCCTGTGAATATTTGTGTGCACTAAACAAATTTTATTGACATACTGTGTGAGTGCAGTGGTGGTGTATGGTGCCATTTGAATGTGTAACACTCCTTTTAATACCGTTGGTATACCGAGTATACGCAATGAAATACGTATATACATTATATTTTAACATTTCGTAGTGCAAAGCATCATGTGATTTTCTCCATGGTGATGCAGGTCCTATCTGTTTGGCGGCACCTGGAAGTTTCTCGACATCCTCCTGATCAGATTCTTCATACATGTTATCAATCTATCTATATATAGATCATCCTGTTTGCTGTATTTCTGTAATTTTGCTTTCTTGGTCATGAGACAGGGATCCCTCCTCTGTTGCTCTTCCAGAAATTTCTTCCATTTTTTCCCTGTTAAAGCTTTTTGGGGGAATTTCCTTATTCAAATCGAGGGTCTAAGGACAGATGATGTTGTATACTGTAAAGACTGTAAAGCCCCCTGAGGCAAATGAGCGATTTGTGATATTTGGCTATACAAATAAAACTGACTTGGCTTGACTTGACTTGTCCTGTCTTCAGGTGCAAAGGCAAAGGAGAAGGATATCATATTTGTTGTGACCAGGACTAACATTTTTTTTTCTACAAAGTAATTGACAAACCAACTCTATTCTTTACAAAACAAGCCTTCAGTGACTCAAAAGATGGTTCTTGTAGTGGAGGATGTGTTGTCTTATTAACTGAGACACCTGAAACTGAATTAATTTTCACTATTTTCATTGAAGTGTATTTCTCGGAGGTTAGTCTTCCAAACTAAAAAAAGTTTGACCAGTCTGGTCATGATCAATTCAATCAACAGAACATTTAAAGAAAGAGAAAAACACAGTAATTTAGACACACTAAAGGCCAATGATATATGTATAACAACGAGTCAATCCAATGACATTTACCAATGACATTTCTCTCCAGTCCTCTGTGTAATATCTATGTAAAGTGTTCCAGTCAAACATTAAATGAGTTATGTTAAGTACAATAGTTTTAACCCTCAGTTTGTCAAGGTTTCAACCAAAAGGAGAACGCCCACGTATACTGTAGGTCAACGTACATGATGAATACAGGACAACGAAAGTAGAAAACCCAAAAGGGCACTCCCAGGCTGTGATGTGAATGCATGTTGACACAAGACCTCTGACGTCAAAGTTCCCAAAATATTTCCTTTTGTCTTTCTGTAGCCACTCACTATCCGGCCCATGAAGAGTCATGACAAAATGTCACAGCCTGCTGACGTAGAAGCACTAGGTCTCGACGTAATCAAAGAAAATACACACACTCACCCACCTATGAGTCTCCAAGGCATGTGAGGGAAATCTTAGTGGTGAGGTCACAGCTCACCACAGGATGACTTAACACACACACACGCACACACGCACACAGGCACAAATACAAAAACACAGAAAAATTCACTCACACATACACACACACGCACACACAACTTTCAGTATCGAGGTCAGCCTAAACCGCAACAATGGTGGAACGGAAACTGGACGTCTACCCTCTCAAACACACACGCACGCACACATTAAAACACTCAGAACAAGCTTTCCTGACGTGTTAGCTGGTGCCGAGGCCTGTCATGTGCGAGTAGGGTAAACGTGGGTGTTACGAGGTGAACCAGATCCTGCAGCACAACTGTTGCACACAAACACACACAGAGGATAGCATTTAAATCAAAATAAAGCAACTTGCTGACTTGCTTTGTGCCCATAAATTGTTGTCTGGTTTTGGCCTGTCAACAACTATTTTATATTATTCTATTTTTTTATTTATTTTATACCCTCTCAAAATGTACTGTAAGATGCCTCCATATCTATCCAGAGACTGTAAATTAAGCAGAAAACTGGTCACATTAAAGTCAAAATAAAGTACGCGTAAACGAGATAAATCTTTCATGATTTAAATTAAACTGTAAAGATGTTGAGATTAGGAATCTTATTTGCATACGACAAGCAGATAGTAGATTTCTCACTACCATTGTCTATTATTGTTGGTAACAATACACAGCATACACTGTATTTGTCTGGTTGTATGGGAGCCAATATTGTGTGTTCATACACTTATTATCTGTGTGCTGTGTGTGTGAGTGTGTGTGTGTGTGTGTATGTGTGTTAACCAACACTGTGTCCACTCATTTCCATAACAGATTTCATAAACGAATGAATAGAAAAGGGAACTGATAACTGTTGCTCTGTTGATGGTGATCTGAGACAGTGAAAAGTAAAAAAAAAAAACCCAAAAAAAACACAGAGTGCTTTTTCAACTTTTGCAACAAAGGTTATAACGCACTCATGCAAATAAGCGTATTTGTATTTAAACTTTGTAGAGAGAACGAGATAGAACAGGAGATGAGGTCGTCCAAACATCTTCTTGACAGGCTTACAAAGACAGTAGAGACAATATGAAAATATTACAAAGTTTTTCATTTACAGTTATGATAGTACCATAAAATCCTACATTTATAAAGGTTTTGTTCTGAACGGGTTTTGCATGTACTGTGTGTCCATGTGCTGATTTTCATTCGCTCATTGCTGAATTGTTCATATCTGACATGCCTGTGGTAGCAGCTTTTACAGGCCCTTTGAACATTTTCAGTGCAGTTAAAAGTGGAAGATTTCCTCCTCTATTCCACATTTCCATATTGTTAAAAATGCCTGTGGAAGCTTTTTTTTTCTCCTTTCTTCTTTTTCTTTTTTCTTCACTGCTTTACTGATCAGCCACTGTGCCATTTCAGATGTTTTGATTAAGGTTTTGTACATTGTTTCTTTCAGTGTTTGTAATAATACTTGTTGACTTGTGAGAAATACTTGCTGATGCCAATTCAGTTTTTAGTATTGTTTCAATGATAATTAGGGCTGTCAATTGATTAAAAAAAAACAACTAATTAATCACACAATTTGCTGTGATTCATTTTTTCCTCTTAATATTGAAGCTTGTAATAATGGATATTAAAATGTAAAATCACAGAATTAATGTAGAATCAACACCAAAGAAGTAAATTCAAATACTATTGTTTAATAGCATCTTTTTAACTTTGAACACAGATTCTCTGCCGTGAAAGGCATATTTCTTATATGCACTAACAGCAATAATAACAAAACCCAGGCCTACATGTTAAAGTGAATTTCAAAACCAATAATTTCTTATATGTACTAATATAAATGATAATTAGCTTTAATCTAGCTTTAAAAACTGAGCCCGCTGCAGCCTCTGAAAGACAGTACTGCGTTAATTGCGTTTGCATTTTTTTATGCATTCAATATTTCAAATTAATTCAAAAATGAATGCGTTCATTTTGACAGCATTAATGATAATGATACTACTGTGTACAATCTAGCAGTCTGTAGTCTGCAGTCTGTATAATCTCACGTAGCCAGACTTCTGATCAAGTTTATAGAAACACAGAGAACATCACATCATAGTACTGGGGTCAAGATTTCATAGATGACATTTAGCAAAAATTCAATTGGCTCTGAGTTACAAAGTGGGGTATTCTTGAAATGCAGATGGGACCTCCTTGTACTGGTGAGCACCCTCAGTGGTCTGTTGTGTAATTTTATTAGTTATTAACCATCTTGTGTACTTGTATTCCCACATGTAGAACATTTTGCATCATTTTAATAATAAATGTGCATATGTACAAATTCAATCATCCAATCTGTCTTCTTCCCAAAAGCATGAATACCATTAAATCTGTCTCTTCAGCATTGTGAACATGCAAATTCACCCACTGTCACCATATTATCTCTGTCATGCAAACACGCTACACAGACATTTAGTAGATATAATTATGCTGCGTGCTGAAATAACTGTTATTATGCTAAGCTAACAAAGTGATAGGAGAACTATTTATTTCGAAGGTTGTTTTGATAACATCTATGGCAACTATGGAATAGTGGTGTCTGCACATAAGACATCTAAAATAATCATCTAAAATAAACTCTGCTCTCCATGCGCTCTTTACTTAAGATCAGTTTAGTTCTCTTGTAAGTCAATGGGGTAAGATGACCTTAGTACAAATGGTTTTTATGGAAACCCAGGCCACACCACTTTAATCTGTGTTGTTATACAGACAAGGAAGAACCATGTTTCCTTGTTAAGGTTCTTGACCTTCTCATATTCTCCTCTCCGCCCTCCTGCGGTCCACCTCAGAGCTCTTGTTTCAGGATATTTTATATCTTTCACTGCCCGGGCCCCTCAGATGGAAATCATAGTGGACAAGTCTTTATTTTACTAACTGATGAAAAAGCCTCAACAGGATACTGAAATTATCAGTATGGGGCAAAGACATCGTATATAGAAAAAATGTGCACTCATGCAGAGGGAGGCAAATGAGAATGAATGTGAAGAGGAAAAGGAGAGCGATGCAGTGGTGCATTTGACGAAGGCCAGTGTGCAACACATTGAGAGTGTGTTAAGAGAGTGAAAGGGAAGCAGCGAAACAGAGAGAAACACAGAGACAGGCATGAAGGATGGATGAGGGTTCCAGCAGACCTTGTGCCCGGCGTTGGAAGTCTTGCCAGTCAAAGCAATGAGTCACAAGTGACCTTGAGAGAAAAAAATAATAGCAGAGGGATCCCTGGACTTCCACGGCAGCCGATGTGGTCACCTTGTTTTCTCTTGTGAGGTTTCTGAAAATGATTTAAGGAAAAGTCTACTGAGCTTATGAAGTGCCTGGTGTCGGGAGTGACACATGCAACTGTGAAGTGTCACTTTCTGCAGACTGTCATCACTTTAATCCAGTAAAAGTATAAAACTGAACACATACCAGTTTTTATACAGCCAAACACCACAGCAGGCGAGTTAACTAGTTTTTGGTTAAAATAAAAATGATGGGCTGGTATTTTAAGTACCTCATGGGTCAGTGTAGTAAAGATCCCGATTTTCTTTCATTTTTCCACTTCCTTTCCTAACCTACCTCACTTCCTTTACCTCACTTCCTTTCCGCCCCTCATTTACCTGATTAAAGTTAATCTGATCGCTACTTATTTAAAGACTGCACTCCCTCTCTCTCACTCTCTTACCTTCGCATGGGGCAGCAGTTCTGGTACAAGGAACTTATCTTACTCTTTAGCTCTTATTCTATATCCATGTTAGTTTACTACTTTATTTATCCTTATTTCTATAAGATGGACATGTGAGACTAGTTTGGCTTATTGTGTTAACTTTTAATCTTGTATTTGTTTTCATTCAGATTCAACAGCCCATGTGCGTTTTCTCCCTTTTTGTTTATAAATTCCCATGATGATAGTCAACTTTTTATTCAGAACTTCCTAATTTACAGTGAGACTAAAATTTGTATGTATGTGAATATCAATATCAATACCAGATATGTGAACCTCATGGTGGCATTGGAGGAAAAATCAAGGTATCACCAAAGTCTTCATGAATCATCCTCTTGGGACCATGGATGTTTGTACAAAATTTGATGTTAATCCATCCAGTAGATTTTGTGATATTTCAGTCTGGACCAAAGTGGCGGACAGACGACTGACCACTAGCATGGCCACAACCACGGTATAAAATGGAGAGCTGAGCAGTAAGGACACATTTACCACGTTCATGTCAGGTATGATAGAATAAGCCAACACAACATGATATGAAGTTATAACATTTCTTGGCAACATTACCCTGAGTTGTTTGAAAAATCAATATTAATGCCAATCAATTAGAATCCTTTGATTTGCCAATTACAAACAAAGACAATATATGTCTTTGTGACCAGGGACATAGTGACTATTTATATCATTCAGCAGCATATTCTGCAGACATAATTGCTACCAGGAAAACTCCCACACAATAGAGGGCGCAAAATGATGAGGTGACTATAACTGTTTTCTGTTTTCATATTATAAAAACACTTCTGTGGCTTCCCACTAAATGCCGCATGTGTAACATATATTCAAATGAATGGACTTCATTTCAGTGTTGCTCCTGTTTCCAGTTGACCTCGTCATTCCCTGGTGTGCACTGCCTTGTTTAGCAATGTGAAAAATAAGAAATATTTCACATTCCCGCCACTGGCTGACAACCTGATAAGGGCTTTCTGGCAGTGCAATATATTAAACAAAGTTGATGCTGCTGAAACAACACAAGTATTGTTTTGAATGGGAAATGCGATACTGAATCTCCTGGCCATGATAAACTTTGCTGTGAACTAGACCGTGGACTATGCACCAAGAGGAATTTATAGCAAAATTAATCCAACGCAGTAGCAATATTTATGAGCTCCATTAGGTCAGGTGCACTGCAGTTTAAGAAAAAACTGAGGGAGGACTACAGTTTATTCATTTTTAAGCATGAATGAACTAGTTTACGGAAACTGCTGGATACTGTAAAATGCATCTCAAACAAACTCACAGTTGTACAAGGACGTTTTTTTTTTACAGCATTTTAATTATTTTGCCACCAGCAGGGGAAAAGTGATGGTCAAGGAAAGTCAACAGACAAGAGGCAGCAGCAGCCTGCCTCCTTGTTTGTCTAATTCGTTTCATGAGAGGCGTGCTGAATGTGTGTATTTGTGCCCGATGTTTACCATCTAAAACGAGCGAGTGGCAAAGAAGTTCTTAGTCACCAGCCACAATCTACAGTGGCGTGGGCCCAAAGTAAAGATGGCCTTACTGTGCAACTACTGTATTTACAGTGTACGCTACAAGGCCTCACCCCTGGCGACCTCAGTTACACCTCCATAAAGTAACCAGAGTAAAAATAAAACACATACTATGAAGAAAAAGGAAGTAGATTTTGGCTGCAGGCTTCTAATCTGACACATAATTTTGGAAAATTTTTGTTTATATGAGAAATATTTAATACTCCCCACAGTCAATTCCACCATGTCATAAAAAAACAGTGAACAAGTACGGGATTTACATGCGGTATGATTAAGTATTCTGAAAGTAATAAGACTGAGACAGAGAGAGACAATGACACAGACACAGAGGAAGATGTAAGCCAAAAAACTGGAGTCAAATCACAAATTTAATAGGCCACTTACGCAAAGGCTTCTGAAAGAACTTTGATCACTGAAACAATGGAGCAGAGTGATCCATCATGCTTGCAGTGCAGTAGGAAAATCACTGGGATGCACTAACCATCATCATCAACTCTAAATAATTTTCAGGTCCAATCCCTTTTTTATTTGTCTTTGTTCCCTCTTTATCTTAAAATAACCCTCTTCAGCTTCACAACATGGCAAACACAGCCAATGCTTATTTTAAAATGACCTGATTCCTACACTGGGTTTCCAGTCTTTTTTTTTGCTGTGCTCTATTTTTTCTTACTATCTCAGACACTACTATCACCCCATTATTTCACATTTAATGTTAAGTATGCTTATTCAAAAATGACATAATCAAGACTTGACAACGGGGTTTCCACTTGAGTTGTACATTTTCACTTTGTTGTCTTTTTCCGTCATTATCTCTGTGAGTATTTTCCACTGGGCTAATCTCCTGCAGTCTCTGGTTACCTTGGAAAAGATGACAAACAGGCCAGCTACCTCTGAAACAGCAGCATGTTTTCCTGCTCTCTCACCAGGATGCCACTGTCAGGTCACTAGGCTTTCCCAGCACCGGGCATTTAGCTCCCCGCAAAGAAATGGCTTGCCTGTCTGCATGCAAGTGTGTGTCGAGGAGTGTGTGGGTGGGCCGTGGGCGTGTGTGCTACATGCAGTCGGTGGGTAAGGGGTGATAAAGAAAAATAGCAGAGAAGGTGAGTGTGTGGATGTAATAGTGTGCACAGTTGGAACAGGCAACATTTTGAGATGATGAACTTTTGGCCCACATTTTTGTTGTCTTTCCCTCTTCACCTCCAATCAAATAAAACATTAATATACAGTATGAATCAGTGGGACTGGGCCACTGAATGAAGGGAGCCAATATCTGTGTATTCCTCAAAATCCATTTAAAATCCTTGACTAACATTACAGTATAATGGCATTGTGGCCATGCACAAAGAAATCCAAGGCTTAATATCCCTATCTTGATGACTGTAAGCAGAATAGTGGGATAAAGAAACCTAAATGTTATCTATTCAAATTTCATTTCGGCAAATTTGATAAAGAGGGAATTTATGGTTCTTTTCAACCACCAGAAGCCAAATGTATGGAAATGCATTGCGTTTACCAAAGAAAAAAAAAATATGAGGCTTTATCTCATAATTATGACTTAAGTATGTCATAATTATGAGAAAAGATCTCATAATCATGATATCTTTTCTTGATAGAGATACTTAAGTCATGATTATGAGATAAGGCCTATAATCCTTTTGTCTTTGGTGAACACAATGCGCTTCTGAACAAATGAACAAACATAACTTGCAATCAAATATGTTTAAAAAAAAGGTATTGAATTTGCTTAACTGTAAAACTGTAAATCTGACTACTGTGGAAAGTATTTTAAAAGTTTGGCTATGATACACTACGCTGCAAAACACAAATATTCCCCTGACATTGTTTTCAGACACACATAATGCAATCCGACTTTTCTGAGCTGACCACACATTTAATGAGAAAATGAGGTGTCCAATGTTGCAACAGGAATTCCAACAACAATACATGCTCAGTTTCACTTAAGTGAGCCACACACCTAATAAAGACATGTGGAAAATTTAATGACTTTCAAGTAATCTCAGATGACCTCATAGGAATCACTTGTTTCTTAGTAAAGTCTGATTTTGGTAAGAATTACTTCTGTACTGTACTTCACTACTGAAAACAACAATACAGATCTTAAACCTAAATTAAAACATCAAAATATATTTATGTGTTTATCTGGTTTTGTTTTTTATTCAGTAATACTTGATATAGGTATGCATGTTATGGACCTGTGCAAAGCATTTAAAGTTTCATAAAATAGCAAACAATTTTGAAAAATCCATGTTTATTTTATTAAAACATTATGCAGTTGTTGTTGGGTTGTTTTTTTTTTGTTTTTTTTTACATCTATCCATCCTTATTTTCACAGTTTTGGACATCATTCTGACAATATTTTACATCATTCTGATAACATCTTACTCACCAATTTAATTACTGTACTCCACGCACATATGGACTAATTAAGTCCAGGCAGGCAACAAGAACAGTAAGTCGAATTTGAGCCAGGAGGTTGCTGTGCAAAATCTAATGGATGTTTACAATAGGAAATTTGGGTTATAATTTGGCTTTGTTTTCTTTCCAAAATAAGCAACAGTGGGTGCTTGTTTATAGCCTGTTTGATTGTCTGATTGCTGGTGTTGCTTTCCTTGTTGGACTCTCTACAAGCAGTGTTGTCACCTTCCCTTAATCTCAGCAATTAAGTTGGTGAGTAATACCGATAACTGACATACAGCTATATATGGGACCTGGAGGCTGACACAGGACTTCCAGTCAACTTCTCTCCTTCATTTACAAAAAATTATACTTGTTTGCCTTTGTAATGAGACATACTTTAGCCCTAGGCTAGCTTTATGGAGATGATGACCCATGGCGTGAATGTACAACACTACTAGGTTGTACTGAAATGCATAGCCAGACATGCTGTCATTCTTTTTTTTTTCACGTGTTAAATTACCAGCCAGCAAGGAGTGTGAGCTAAATCCACTGATGGGTGCATTGCCAGTAAAAGGGCGTTGAAAACTATATTTGTCTATGCTGGGGTCTGACTGACTGGAAACGGCACAGAGGAAACCGTTGAATCCTTCAGGAGAGAGAAATTGATAGGTGCGCAATGATGGAAAAATGCCACAAAAATGAGAGCGAGAGAAAGAAAAAAGGAGAGAAACAGCAAAGGAATTGGAAGGAAAATAAATAGAAGAAAAAGTTAATCTGATATATAGATCTCAGCTTAAATATGACAAATAAGGAAAAAGAGATTGGTGGAAACAAGGAGTAAATAAATATCACTAAATGCGTTCCTTTGGGCCTTCACCACACCGTGCTGTTTGTTTAACAGAGGTTGTCAGGAGGAGAATTTTGTCAAGCTTCGCCTCATCCATCCATGGGAGGTTTTCTTTTCAGCAAGGTCTCCCCCTCTGACCACAGCAGTGGTCTGCTGACGGTCATGCTGCGGCCAAACCCTCAGGCTGCTCGACTTTCTTGGAAGCGTCATCATGACCACATGAAGAGAAAGAGGGAATACCATATCGTTCTGTTAAAAGAAAAGGGGGACCTGTAAGTATGTATGCAAGGCCAGCAGCCAGGAAACATTTACACACACACACACGCACACCCACTTGCACACACACAAATCCTGAGTGGACAAGTGACCTCTGACGCTAACAAAAAGAGGTGGGATGGGAGTCATTATCAGAACAACTGCCTGCCAGGAATAGTACCATCATGTGTGTGCTTATATGAAACAGAAGGGATGCATAAGATCTTGTTTCTTAAAATGTAATTTTATCAGTTGTTTGTCCGATTTCTGTGAACTATTTTGATTATTGTAAGTGCTGTTGCGGTTCAGTGCATAATTAGTGATGGCGGATGCGCACACCACCTGTTTTCATGTTCTTGGAAGGAAGAACAAAGAAGTGAATCATACCTTCATAAATAGGACTGGGGACACAAACAGGAACAGGAAGACTGTTCTACCAAAAGTAAAACAGTTCGGGGTATGGGGTGTCTGTTGGGAGCGCAGTAAGGATGGATCACATCATTTCTAAGTCAAGAAGTGCGTGAGCATCGCAGATTGAGTCTAACGCGAGATCCGCTCACCCCCAGCTTTCTCTCTGATTTATTTTTTGACATGATGTAATATGGCATGAGACAACAGCACACAATATGACAAAACAAGATACCATACAATACAGTATAACATGACACAGCATGACAAGCTATACTACAATTTAATCACTCTCAATTTTTCAAAGTAATTGTGCTTAACTTACTGTTCCTCTTGAATTATATGAGTTTCTGAGCAGTTAGTGGTCAATGTCAGAGATAAAATTGGGGTTGAATGTATATTAACAGCATGTTAACAGCAAATGTGCTTCAAAGGTTTAAAGTTTATTTAAATCCTTATGATGTTTGTAATTCCACTACAGACACCATCATGGTTTTAATAAAATAAATACATAATACAATTAGATTTAAAGCCCCTATGAGTAGCTTTTGAAATTTTACTGACTTTGGCGACTGCCTGTGGAAATGTCAAAACATATAGTGGCTGGCAGTAAAGTACACCTACTGCATACACCACTCTCCTCCCCCCATGGATCTGTTATTTTTCTACAACTTACACCATCAGAAAAAAAAACTGACACATAGCGGCTTTAATGATTTTATCATAGTGGAATCATGAATGCAAAAATCCATGATTCGTTTATTCCTGTAAGTCTTTGTACATGTCATACATCACAGATATCACTCTCAGCTCTGGGTGAAGTCAGATTTGATGTGTTATCTCTATGAAACGAAGAGAACAGTGTGCTTCAGCCTCTGCTACTGTTACTGTAACCATTGCTTCGATGAAAAAAGTCCTTTAAATTGCACACAATGTACTAAAGTGTTGTTTTGAACTGATTAGCAGTAATGAGACAGCTGTAATAGCTGTGATGTATTACTAAGTCACAGCAATATTTTCAGTATTGTTTATTTCCAGACAGGCTACTTAAATTTATTTATTTATTTTAGGAAATGTGTTTTAGATTATTTGTCACATAGTTAATGCAAGAAATAATCTGAAACACATGTCTTAACTGAATGACGGTGCTATAATCTCATAACACTGTATCTTGCATTTCAGCTTTGAGAACAGTGCTCTCAGAGGACAAGTCAAAATTGATTTCTCATGGTAGTTTATTTTTATTAGATGAAAGGACTAACATTTTGATGAAATATACGTAAGTCAAACAGTTATGGGACACAGTTGGCTCTAGAGGGGGAAGGTAGACTCCCATTAACCAATGCCACAAGTACAAAAGTTCAGGTAACTTATCCAGCAGCACCAAACATGGCGGCTTTGAAAGTATTTAACCAAACATTTTAAACAAGCAAAGATGAACATTTATCTGCCATACTTTGATAAACTGACTTTAAGGTTGTGTTTGATTTGATTTTTTTTCTTGTATGTCTTCATATGAATGTTTTAACCTTCCTGTATAACACTGTATAGGTTTCACAGAAGTTATTTCAGGCTCCTGGTATTGTGCATGCTGTCACACCACACTATCGTGGCTTACTGGGACACTTGAATAGAAGTGAGCCATGTTAATGTTATTAGTAACACTTATGCTTTTATACTTTGACAACCCAAAATGTCTGCTGTGAAAAAGGCCTATCATTAAATGTATTATCAAGTTTAGGCTCACCTAAGGCATATCTTATACTATATGGGTCTTGATGAAAGATTTTATATTTTTAAAACGTACAACATTACAACAAACATGAAAAGCACATGTGTAAAAGCGAACTATTTCCCTTTTCATCGACTAAAACTTGCCTAAACTGACATAATGAAATGTCTAAACTGTGAGTAAAACTAATAAATAAAACTATTTTTGTCAAAAGATTAAAGCTACAACTAAATCAAAATCAGCCCTGCTCCCCAGTGATCTGTTCCACCAAAATGTGTTCTGTGCTATTTGTACTTGTTTCCAATGTCATAAACATTTAGGCCATGGAGCATGTAAGGTGCTGAAACTATACAGATGTTATGTTTTTCATTAGATCAGATGTGTTCAAAGAGTGTATGTCTAAATTATTCCTAATTGTTAGCAAATTTCCTGTTAGTTTCTCTGTGACCTTTGTTGTAAAAGTAAAAACATGTCAGCAGATAACAAGACATTTTAATGTTTTAAACTGAGTTTTATTAATAAAGTAGAGGATTAATCAATGTTTTTCTCAAGGTCATCCAATATTTCTTATTCTTATTGATTGTAAGCGGCACAGGGCATAATTCTCTTTTAACAACACCAAAAGTCTCAGGTATACTATCCTCAATACAGTTTTATGATGTTCTGTATGACACTTGTAACATCAAAGTCAGCGTAACAAAGATGGTTTGGATATTCACATCAGTCAAACAGCTGTTCTTTTTTCGGCCGGATTCTTATCAAAGCCAGCTATTCAGGGTTTTTCCCTAAATTTGCCTCTCTGGTCTGAAATAAATAATTAAATATGACCTATCTGACATAGTGCTCAAGAGAGAAACTCAACATCCTCTCTCAATGTACTATATAGGTGAGACACATCCAAGGGCAATTTGAGGTTATTCTCTACATTCCTATTGTGGAAAATCAGTGAGATCTTATTGTTCTACAATCTATCCTGTCATCTCCCTGAACCGCACACAGAATATGAACAACACTGGGAAAATACATAGCATGATGTATAAGTGTAATATGAGCTACGTATGAAATTCCTGTTTGTATTTGTCATCAATTTACTGTATGAACTTAAGAGTTTGTGGATCATTTTACTAAAACTATGTTGTTTTTTCCTCTTTGTTGCCCAAAAGTGATGATGCAGACAGGGCTGATGAAGACGTTTCCTTCAGGATTCATTATATTGAGACATCCTGTCAAAGAACATGTCTGTACTATAAACAGTTTAAAATTGGATTTTTTGTTCCCATGTAAATGTAGCCTTACAGGCCATAATCAGCAACGCTCTGGTGATGCCTCTAAAAACAGTTCAGCAATCCCTGTCTAGTCGGAAACTATTTATTTCCACATTCAAAGGCAATAGGAAACATAAATGAATGTTCCCCAGTGGAATTACACAGTGGCTCGGTGCTGGGAAGGCAGTATGAGCCCGCCAGGACAACAGACTGGTTATTAATTGGTGTGTGGGCCAGCCAGTGCCTCTGCTGGTAATGCTAAGCAATGGGTGGTAGAGTGGTGGAGAGCGTTTATGTGTCAGGGGTGAATAAACAATGAGGTCTACTGCTGTAATGGTTGGCAGAAGTTCTGGCAATTAGAATCACCTTTATTAGCTGCTTGTGGAAAGCAGCACATGTTCTGCCTCTGCATAAAGGCAGTGACACTAGTGATCCAACTACCGCCCAATCTCCAAACTGTCATGTTTAGCTAAAATCTTAGAAAAGCTCATCAATAATCAAATGTGTCATTTTGTATCTGAGCATTGCATTTTAAACTCCCATTAGTCTGGTTGCAGACATGGATACAGCACTGTGACAGCAGCATGTAAAGTAGTAAATGATATAATCCGTTCTCTGGATAGGAAGGAGTGTTGTATTGCTCTGTTAATTGATTTGTCTAAAGCATTTGACACAGTGGATCATACTCTTCTTTTGGATAGACTTAGATCTATTGGTTTTGATACAAATGCATGTAACCATTTTCACAGTTATCTTACTGGCAGCACTCAAGCAATAGTTGACGACAGTCATCAATCTGACTTCCTTGAAGTTACAATAGGGGTGCCACAGGGCTCAATACTAGATCCTGTTCTGTTCACATAAATGACCTGGGCTCACTGATTAGTAACAGGTCTATTCATTATTATGCTGATTCATTATTATGCTGATTAAAATTGAGCTTTTCTAAATCCAGATAAGACTAATTACATGATCTTCATCAGATCCCAAATGAAAAATCCTCAAAGTTTTACTATTAGTAGAATATCTAGGGCTCAAATTTAAAAAATCCTATGTTATAAGTACCTGGGTACCTGGTTAGATGAAGATAGCAGATATTTTTATCAGTACTTGACTACGCAGATTAAATTTACATGCATGCTGCTGCCCATACCCTCAAGCCCCTTGATGCTGTATATCACTGTTCTCTTAGATTAATTACAGGTGACAGTTTTAGAACACATCATTATGTCTATGAGAGTGTGGGGTGGACATCACTTACCAGTCAAAGGGAACATCATCTTTTTTTATTTATTGAGCCATCCTAAATAAGCTATTGTTTTAATTATCATCACTTTTAAGACTCAGAAATATGGGATACCGTACCCGTTCACAAGAATGCATTTCCTTAGATATCCCTTATACTGTATAAATAAAGAACTGGGAAAACTGCATTCACCCACTATGCTCCTCATAGGTGGAATAAGCTATAGGACTCCCTTAAGTTAGGAAATTTTTAAACCTAGAACAGTTTAAGATTCTGTTGGATGATGTTTTATATAATTAATGTTCCTGTTTTTTTTAATGTGTCTGTTTAATCCCTGTGTAATTGTACTTATATTACTGTTGTTTTTTTGTGTCTTGTCATTTGTCTTGTGTTTGTGTTGTGTATGTTTGGTATAAGATTGTTGGTTTTACACTTTTGTTATATGACTTGTTTTGGTTGTGTATTCGCAGGGCAACATTGTAAATGAGAGTGCTGCTCTCAGTTGGTTTCCCCTTAGTAAATAAAGGTTATTTTATTAGCTGTAATGCATCACACGTAAGCTCGACTTAGAAGGGAATTACCACAGAAAGAATAGCTATTAATTCTCTTCTGGTAGCAAAGTGGTGTGTACGTTTCACCAACATGGACATAGGGAGGGATAAGGTGATTTACATATCAAAAGATCCAACTCTAATGTATTGATATATGGGACATGCTGTCTTCAGCAAGGATGCAAGATTATGCACCAGACAAATCTTTGGTAAAATTTTTATATTGTCTAGTACATGCTGTGGTGTGTTTTACACAGCAAATACTTTGATAGTGGTCTTCCATTTTTTCTCATGAGCCATGATTTCCATTGCTGCTTAAAGGTGCCCTGTGGAGTTCTCTTGTAAACAAACAAAAGTTTAAAAAGGGTTTCATTCAGTGTTTCTCACTGTTACGCACTCCCCCCCTTCTTGTGTTTTTCTCCCTCTCTTCTCTTCTCTCTCTCTCTCTCTCTCTCTCAGGTGCTCCTCATCAACTGATTAGTGGGTGGCCCTGCCCCATATTCAAGAGACACTGGAGGAGAAGGAGTTCTCTCTCCCAGACTAAGCAGCCTTCTTACCATTATAATGTTTTGTTCCTTTGCTCCTTAATTTGTGTTATTTCTATTGAGGATAGAGATCTGATTGTTCAGTTTTCACGGCTTTGTTTGTTAGTTTAGTTTATGTACTGTTTGGATAGTTTAGGGAGGGAAGCTCTGGGTCCAACGGCCCATTTTGTGGTTGGCCCAGACTTCCCCCATCTTTTTGTTTTTTTTGGCCAGGCCTCTAGACTCTCATAGTTTTGGTTCATTTATGGCAAACTTCTTGTAAATAAAATGACTTTGCTTTACAACTAATCGTCGGGTATGGCGTCCTCTTTATATGTTGCTGGTCACGAGATTGAAATAAAAATACATTGTGTGTCTAACAAATGTGTTCAGAGCAACATAACGTATTTGCATATCCAATTTTTTAAAAATATTTTTAATTGTTCATGGTTTATATCCATGTTTACTTCCCATTGTTTTCTGGCGATTTGCTACACTGCTTTGCATGTTACTGGCACCACCTATCGATCGGTTGAATAGTTTAAAAACAGCGTCAGGAATGTGTATCACATCATTCATGCATATGCATCTTCATGCAAGTGCACTATACAAGCAACACAGAACCCACTTATAAAAACTCAACAGGATGCCTTTAAAGAGTAACTAAATACCAGGCTGAGAGGTAATGTCTCACTGCCCTCACTGGTAGAAACTTTTTCATCTGCTGCACCTCTAACCCCACTCAGCATCACTGACAGGTGGTTGGGTGTGGTCACCACTATGTTCCTTTGTTGCATCTGTACTTGCACCCAACAGGGATGAGAGTATCTTTCCAAGAAGCTAAACCATTGGAGGTCATCAAAAATAAATGTTTTTTTCTCAATAAAGACATACCTGACAGAGATTAGCAAGACAGGCATTTTAATATCCAAACACTGCAGATTAGTATTTGAAGGAAAATAAGAAGCTTGCTTCTGCTGATGCAGCTTCAAAATAATGCCTTGGCCTTAATAATAGGTAGTACAGAATGGGCCCATAGAGCACAGTGTGGGCACTAGCTGGCATGATAGCTTGTAACGTAACAATAACAGTGGTACAGTTA
This sequence comes from Thunnus thynnus, assembly GCF_963924715.1. Taxonomy (NCBI): domain Eukaryota; kingdom Metazoa; phylum Chordata; class Actinopteri; order Scombriformes; family Scombridae; genus Thunnus; species Thunnus thynnus. The sequence continues at coordinate 21,233,692 of NC_089526.1, forward strand.
GCTTGTGTAATGAGGTGATTAAACAAGAGTATGCTGCTGTAAAAGCTAGCAGAGCTGTGTGGCCTGGATCCTATAATGACTGGTGTGTACATTACACAGTACTACAAACCAATAAAATTACACCACAGAGCATTACTTTGGACCCCAACAGAAGACTAACTGAGGTGTTGTTTCCTCACAGTCAGTTCAATGGCTGCCTGAGGATTTCGAAAGTCTTACGTTGTGTTTTTTCCTCAAGATGTTCTCCAGACCTCCCTGAGCTTGATACAAATGAGGTTTGGATTTGCAAGATCATAGTCATGGTGAACAGATGCAACAGATGTAGAACAGTGTTTGGCGTAGACAACAGGGTGGTGGCTGTAACAGATCTAATCTCAGTACAAGATTGGAAAATCTGGATGGGAAATTTTAATTAACAAAGGTCTCGCCTCCCTGAAAACCACTGTCAAGCCGCTAATGACCAAGACGCCCAAGCCTCCAGCAGTAGCCGACAGCAGTGTGTGAACTGTGGGGCGTTGCAATCCTGAGAAATAGTCTGTTTAGCAAAGATTAAAACATGTTTGGATTAAATATGAGTTAATATTGGCAGTGCCTGGAGAGGCAATGAGTTGCTGAATTATATAAAAGGAGACAAGGTTATGGATGATGAAATGTTTTGATTTTCTTACTTTTCTCATGCAATCTTTGTCTTTTTAACAAAGACACATAGCGAATAAGGGTTTGTTTCCAAGGGTTTGAATATGCAGCAGTACATATTCTCATTAAATGCTGATGGTGGGTATAAGCAGCTTAGCAATTTTGTGTATATGTACAGTAATTTAGCTGAAATGTGCAGTTTAGTTAAACATTTCAACCATCCATGAAAGAGTTTACCTAACATCCAGTGACTGAACTAAATTCAACTAATCCCACCACTAAGTATATCTTTAAAGGCCCTGTAAACCCATTTTCACAATCAGCTTCTTACTATGAGCAGTATTGTTCTACATGACAACAACGACAACAATTTTCTATCAAAGCAGTTTTGGTTATGACACATTGGTGATTTCTTTATTTGAGTTTTTGTCTAAGGTGTTCTCACCGGTTTGAAGTGGGCGGGGCTCAGTTGGAAAAAGGTGATATCACAAACTTCCATGTACCAATAAGGATTTAGCGATATAAGAATCAAATTGTGATGACAGTTGTGGGATGGTTTGCTTTTGTTACCAGGCCACTTTCAATCAAATTTGATTAAAAATATATACACAGTCCTGAAGCAGATTAGCTGAGATTTTTGGTGTTAAACTCCTACCTTCAACCTAAGCATGGTTTTAGTTTAACTTTAATTTTGATTGTTGCATATTTAGTCATGAATATTTAATGTCATAAATACTTACTTATACTTATCAGCCCTCTTTCTTGTTGTGAAATTAAAATGTGATTGAGCAGTGTGTGTTCAATATGTTTCTTGCAATAACTTGCTTTGACTAATTCTGATTCTGACATAGCTACAAATATCTCTCATGTGGACACACGTAACAGACCAGCAACCAGCCCAGCCAGTAACCATCTACCCAGCTCTTTCTCTGTAATGCCCACAGTCTGAGTCACTGCAGTTCTTTTCACACTGCCTACACATTCACGGTCATGTTTGTCATTTACTGCTATGTTTGTCTTTTTAGGGCTGGAGTTAGGAAACCTCTTCAAATAGTTTTTTTCCTCTCAAAGTTTTCCCTGCTATCTGTCATAAACACGGATGGGCACATTTGCCTAATTTGGTCTACAGGCAAGATGTGTTTAGGAAGCTTGCAGCACTACTGCCTAGATCCTTACACACAGATGATGCAGTGTCATTTCGGAGACCTGAAAGCCTTTCATTTTGATTTGTGAATTGTCTGTGACAACTTGTGCCTTGACTTAGAGATATCCTTAAGAATTTGAGACTTGCTCTGACAGACTTGACTTGAACTGGCTGGTGTTATTATTAATATATTTTCCCTATTGCAAAAAAATCACTTCAAAGGACCCTAACCAACAATGCGTTAGTTTGTAACTCAATACTTCAGATCTCAAGTCCAAACTAATCACAAACATATAGCTTTGTTAAAAAAAAAAACAACAACATTACTCAAACAGGACTAAATAGTGTAGTTATATAAATAATGTAGTGGACTGTTCTTAGCAGCAGCTTAATACACATTTGGTGCTCTAGTAAGTATGTACTGCATAGGACTGTGTATTTGTGATTGATAGCCGTATTCATTCCAGCAAAGGAACATGTAATCTAGTACAACATTGGCTCAGATGTGTTTTCAATAGTTTTTGAACATTAACGGAGTTCTGTGGCACAGATATATAATTTTGGATACACTGACAATACTTGTTAGTATGATCATCTTATTGAAGGTTTTGGTAATTGTATGACTTAAGACTTATCCTTTAAAGTGGTCAGCTGGTATCCTGTCAGTTATGATATACCTGAGCAATATCATGGAATAAAACCTGTGATTAAGCTACTACATTCACATCAAAGCAAAAACAACCTCCTCATTAAGGCTACTGTTGCTGAGCTGTAAACTATATCAAAATTAAGACTTGGAAGTCACAGCCCTTCAGCAACTCAAGCTAGTAGAGAGTCAAAGTGAAACAGGATGAGTTTCTGAGTCTGCTTTCACCGAGGTGGGAGATCTCTCACTTCTCTGTAGTCCAAGAGGAGGCATCAGCATGTGAATTCTCCAATGAGGGTAATTATATCTCGCCAAGATTTAACAAGACCATCTACGCTGTGACAAACACACGAGTCACCAGTGAAGTATTTAAAGAAGGTTGTGAAGTGAAAGGGAGTGGTAAGCCTTCCTGTTGAAACCAAAATGATCATAGTCATACAGGGTGTGTGTGTGTGTGTGTGTGTGTGTGTGTGTGTGTGTGTGTGTGTTTGTGTGTGTTAGGGTGTGGTTCTCACAGGGTGTGAAAGCGCAGATGCAAGCTGACTAAACTCACTGATGTAGGAAGTGTCCCATCTTTTCTGTCTATGAACCAAACCAGGCAGGATGTCCATGGTGTATGACTGGACTGAGACGCCACATATTTATTGTTTGAATCATTGGTTTCTCTGTGGCTGAGCATTTTCACACTGTGATGTTATGTGATCACTGTTCCTGCTATCCTTCCCACATGTTGTTGCACTAATAACATCAGAGTCACTGAGCTGGGCTCAGCTTGATTCACATCTCCCTTGGTTTCAAAAAATTTCTTCAGCTGATTAAAGTGTGCCAATCCCTTTTAAAGAAATAGTTGTGAATGTTGGGAAGTAAGCTTTCTAAGGTTTAATTTTATTGAAATAAAGGGGCAGGTATACTTCCTCAAACATGCCAGTTGGATGGTCGAAAAACTTCGGAAACATCCTCACCCCACACCTTTTTGACTGCAGATTGAGGGGGGCTTTGCACAGCCATTTCTGTAACTTACCAACACCAACAACCTCACATTAACACCAAGAGGCAACTACCACAGCTTAAGGTTGAAGCCACTGCGGAAGTACCTTAAAGTGCTACCAGTACCAGTGCCACCAATGGCTGCTAGGTACTGGCTCCAAAAATCCCAGGTTCCAACTGACTCATTCAAAAAAAAGCCAACTTCTCTCTAGAAATACTGAGTCAATCATTTTTTTTTCCAACAAGTCATTATGGTCTCAATCACTAAATCCAAGCCCTCTAATAATTGTGCTAGTGGTCATTCTGGAAGTTATTGCTCCATTAATAAGATTTGAAGATGTATAGTAGCTTCGATTGACAGATGTGATTGAAAGTTGGCTCACCTGCTGCTCTCTCTCTGCGGGACTCACTTTATTGTTGCAATATTTCAGTAAGTTTATTGTATACCTGCCCTGTTAACATAATTTAGCTAAAGTAGCTAACATTAGCTCAAATGTGCACCGCCCGGTGTTCCCAGTAAACTAGTGTTCACTTCAGCTGGAGGTAGAGGGGCGTGTTTTCACAGCATGAAAGGCAACACCTCGCACTTCTTATTTTGAAGGTCCTGGCTCCAGACATGGCGTTAACTATGAGCAGCAACTCTGGCCTTCAAATCAGCTCCAGTGCAAACCAATGGGTGACGTCACACCTCGCTACGTCCATTTTCACATAGAGTCTATGATTCACACCCACTTCACACCATGTTTGGCCAGCTGTGTGGAGGTAAGGAAGGAATCAGGGTTTGAACTTCTCTCTCTAGCTCTCTGTCTTTCATTCTTGACACAGCTATTTCTGTGACTTTTTATATCAACAACAGAGTGCAGCACTATCACACTATGATTCTCCTTCCAGGAGAGACTGTTTCAAAATATGCACCATTATCCCTGTATTCAAGGATCTCATGTTTCCCCATCCCCCTCCCCTCTCTATGAAGGTTGACTTTTCACTCCACCTCTAAGTGAAGCCATTCAAAACAACTATTAACACGGATGATTTCTGACAGAAAACACGTCATAAGAACCAGTTATGATCAGCTATAAATTGGCCCTTAGACCTTTGTATTTTCAACATGTAATGAGATCTGTAGGATCTCCTGGACATTTGTAGGCCAAAGCTGTACACAAGTGGTTGAAAAGTAAAACTTTTTCCATAAATTGGTGTCATTGTAAGATGCCATATTTGTTTACTTCCACCCACTACTCGGATTTAGTCTATATAAAGTCCATCTTTAATAAGCATTTGACATTGCAGAGTCCTCATATTCTGAGGCAACAGTGCAAGTCACTGAGCCACACTTCCTTTGTCTAAAGTTTAAATTGTTTCCATTTCTTGATTAGAAAAAAGCTTTTGGGGGGACAGGAATCCAGTAAAGGGGCATTCCCTGCATCTTCTACCGCCATTGCAACCTGCCACACTACAAAGAGCTTTGCTCGGCCAAGCCTCGACCATCAGCCAGCTGCATTGGGCCTCTGAAGGTAACATCAGAGAGCACAATGTGGTCGCTAGTGGCTAACCAGTAACCATATTATGAGCTGAGCTCCTAAGTCTCACTCTAAACCTTCTGGAGGTTCAAAGCAGCGGTGAGGTTTGGGGAGAAGGCCACTCTGTCATGCTCCCATTCAGATGGCTGAGTATTCTGGTCCAGCGTGAGTGGATCAGCCAAAACGGTCCATAGTTTATCAATGAACATCTGGAAACCGGGTCTGTGTGTGGATGTAGGTTCAAATGGTCAACAATGGTCTTAAATCATCTATCAATCCTCATGTTCCACGGCAGGATTCAGTAAAAGACACAAAAAAAAGAGACAAAGATCCTTTGATCTGAATTTCTGAGTACAGTGGGAGAAAAACATGGAATTATATAAGGAAGAGCAAGAATTGAGCAATAGTGTGTTTCCTAAGGAGAGCAATGTCAAGAACATCACTTCACACCTACTTTCTGATTTTAACAGATTTTCTGTTTTGGTAAACAGATCTGCAGGAAAGATGGAAGACACATGAAGTTTGCTTGATGCTTGTATGTAACAAAAGTTGAGCTTTATTTGAACCAAGGTCAGAGCACACAGTATTCCCCTTAAACAAAATCAACAACCCTGGTTTTATTGCGGGGACATTACCAGTAAACTGTTGTGTGTCTCGTTTAAGGTCAGTGCTGTCTTGAAAGATCAGAAAATCCTCGAAATTTGAAGAAAAATTTAAGAGCACTTAAAGGTTGGCCAGAACTCCTCCCTGAGTCTTTCATGTCATTTTCCTCCAGACCGCCACTGCTCTTTCTTTTAAACTCTCTGGCCAAGACAGTAATAATCATATAATCATCTTGTTAGAGTTCTTATTGTTAATACAGTTTCTGGTAAATGTAGGACACACACATTTATGGAACATGAAAAGCCAGCGCCTGTGTAAATATGTGCACATGTGTATATGTTCCCATGTGCATGTCATGTGAAAGCCATGTGTGTTTCTTAGGGGTTTTCTGCAAATGTTATAGTCTATGTGTTTTTGTGCGTATATATTGGGTTCTGTGTGTGCATGTGTGTGTGTGTGTGTGTGTGTGTGTGTCTATCTGTGCAGTGAGCATGAGTGTCTGCTTTGCAATAGATCCCTGTCCCTCCTAAAATGTGGTTCAGATGTCCCTGAGTCCTGACACTGGGTCATTTCTTTCCAAGTTTCTGTTTTAGTAATTGACTCTATTCCTCTGAGGCGGTGTAATATGATTGAAATAGCTAAAGAACGACAGACGTGTTTTCTTAATTTACCCAGTATCTGTGTATTCTCGGAAGTGAAGACAGTTGATGTGGGTTTGTGATCCATCATGGTAGACGCTACTCATGGTCTTGCCATGTCTGTTCATTTTAAAATGTCATTGTAAGGAGACCTGAATAGCTGTGTGACAAACTGGGCAAATTAAGCAGTCACCACATTATTGCCACCACCCCTTAGCAGCTGTGAATTATGAGTTTTCTTAACAGTTTCCATGAAGATGGTGCAATATTGAGGTATTGATTTATCATTGTGTGCTGTTTCTTCGGATTCCTGTGAAATGGGAGCTCCTGGGTAATGTTACAGTTTTACGTGATTTGGCGGTAAGAAAAGTCTGACCAGTGCAGCTTAAAAAATGCAATAATAGACATTCTTTGAATTCCAAAGAAGAAGCTCTCAGATAACCAGAGAAAGACAGACTCAGAGACAGATTCAGAGACCAAGACAGAGAAAGTGGATGGAGAGGAGGAAAGCAAAGAGAATGCGGGAAATCACATTCCTGCAGCCTCCATGTGTGTGACACACCGCACCCACCCCGCGCCCTGCCTGAGCAGCTGGTCAGGTCGCTTGCGAAAGAAACGCCGCCGAAACCCCCTTTTGTTTTTCTGGCTTTCCCCTTCTTTTTAGTGGGGCATATTAAAACCGTCTATGGCCTTTCTGTGGTCACACACTGTTCCAATTTCCTCCTCTTCACTTCAAGTCCACTTTTCTCCTCTTCTCTCCTCTCCTCTCCTCTCCTCTCCTCTCCTCTCCTCTCCTTTCCTCTCCTCTCCTCTCCTCTCCTCTCCTCTCCTCTCCTCTCCTTTCCTCTCTTCTTTATTCTTCCGTCACATCAAGGAACCAGCAAATTAGACGTCTGAATTGGGAGCTCTAATCATACCAACAGCCCAGTTTCATTTGGTCAGTGTTGGAAGAGCTACATAGTTGTTTTTCTACCAACAGTTATGGGGAATTTGGGGGAAATATACTACAAGTTCATGCTGTACTAAGACCAGCCTCTGTTAGAACAGATATATCCAGTAAAGATATAAAGGTGTGCTAGCGGAGAAAACCCTCATGAGTAGGATAGCGGCTCTCGTCTCTGTTGTGTCCTGAAAATCGCTTTGAGAATGTAAGAAAATAAGAAGTAAATTTTAGAAAAAAGCTGACAGAAACAGATATTTGAGAACTTGATTTCCAATTGTGATGAGAATGATATGACAATGATACTGTATGATGATCATAATGATTTGTCCCTATTTCCTTATTATTTCTGTGGTTTTGTGAAACAAAACTGCTGCTACTTTTCTTGAATATTTGTAATTATATATTGTAATTTAAGTTCATTTTACTAGCATGTTATGTTTAATTTATGTTCTCATGACTTTTGACAGAGAGAAAGTAAAAAAAATATGTCTTATTAAGGCCTATTAAGGACTTTCTTCCCAACAACTTCCAAACCCTTTTAAATCTTCACTGTTTTTTTAAACAGTGAAGATTTACACCTTCTTTCTTACAACTCTGGTGTATGAATTAGGCCTTTTAAATAGCACTAAACTTTCCCCGTACGTAGTTTTTGCAAAGTGAAAAATCCACACCACACCCATGAATAAATCAAATTCAGCCAAAAATACAAAAACATACAACATGACAATTAGCCAAAACAATCACAGGCCTCAGTGATTTAGATGGCGTGAAAACAGCCCCATAATGTTATATGAAGCTTTGCATGTCAGAAAAGGAAAACCCAACAGATTTATTGAAGTTGCAAATTTCTTTAAGTATATGAAATGTGACAGACTGACTTAGCAGGCCAACTGTTTATGTCTTTCTCACAGTGTCTCAGCATATACTGTGTGTGTGTGTGTGTGTGTGTGTGTCTGTGTGTCTGTGTGTTTGGCTGTGACAGGGGAGTTTCCAGACTCCACAGACCCTGATGAATGGGTCACTGTGTGTCCATGTGTGTGTGTGTGTGTGTGTGTGTGTGTGTCTGTGTGTGTGTGTGTGTGCGTGCGTGTGAATGTGTGTGTGTGTGTGTATGAACTGTAACATTCGTACACGCGTTTTGTCATCAATGCAAAATATTCTCCCCCTCAAAACACGCCTGTCTCTCCTAACTGCACCATCCAATGAACACACACACACACACACACATGCTCTCTGCTGGATGTCACACTATTACAATAAGTGAACTGTGTGATTCACCAGAGCTTGTTATTTCACCTGCCAGACGTCCCTTCTCCTGTCATGCCACGGATCATTTCTGACCCAGAATCACCGAACCGCCGGTCCATTTGGTGACTCACACCCACCGACAAGTGGCAATCTGCTCAGCCTCCAGACACGCGACCATGACTAAATATCAACAGGGTTCCAAGCTACTGTGGCTACCCGGATTAACAGGCTAAGACAGGCAGAAACCCTTAAACCCCAGTCAAATATGATGTATTGGGGCTAAATACTGCCACAGCGATTTCTGCCACGAAGCGATGATCCTTGTGTGAGGGCAGACTTTGATCCTGCCAAGAACCAACCAAAAACCAGGTTCAGTTGGTTAGCTGCAGGACTCTATTTGTTCCAGTAGCGTGGCCAGAATTCATTAATCTACTGTAGTTCAACATATGAAAGTGGTCAGTGAACCATCTCGTTTACATTTTGAAGGCTTACTGGAAACGGTCAGAGATTTATTTTAGCTTCAGTGATCCAACTTCAAATATTCCACCAAATGTTTTTTTCTATTTTATGCATATAGAGACAGAGAATTAAAGCATATAATAGGATTCAATGAAGCAGAACTACACTGAATTAAATTAAAGTGAGATGGCCCACTTTAAAGTCAAGCTGAAATTAAACTCAATTGTGTCAAAGAAATCACTGTATATAAACATACAACAACATATGTATCCTGTGTATTTGTGTTGACATGTGTACTTATTTAGTCAAAACTGACTAAAAAAGAAGGGTACATTTTATTCATTTTGTTGCAGTGATAGTGGCCCTGACATTATTGTCCTCAAGGGGACATGAACAGTTGGCTGCAAGTGATACTGGTAACTTGATCTGTGTTTACTGGCACTATAAATTGGTTGTAATATTGCTTCAATTCCAGTGGCCACAGAGGCAGTTAACCCTCGCCTTGCATAGTCCTGTCTGTGGTTTGAGTATTCCCTACATTGCTCGGTGTCTCTGTACGTTACTCTGTGATGTGATGAGAATCATGGAGTAACATGCGGAGTGCTGCAGTTATGGGACCACTTGTCTGGTCATTTACCATCAGTACTACAATTGAACCCATAAAAGATAGCTACAACGCCTTCCTTTCTACAATGCAGGATGAACACAGCACCACAACACATTCTGCGTGGAATACAAACTGAACGGCACGATGTGTCCTCGCAAATGTCAAATGTTCTAAAGGGACAGGCAGCTTAAAAAGTACTTAACAAAATAAAAAAGGTCTTGTATGAAAGTTTGGGGCTATGATGTGTTCTAGTCAGTAGCACAACACGGAGGTTTGCAGTTAGTCAAAATTTTCAGTTTGACTTTCTCAGATTTACAGTTTTTCTCACTGGTTACCTGGGCTCATCTTAAGTGAGGAACTTTGCCCCTAGTTTTTTTTCTCTTCACTTGGTTTGTCCCTGAGCATCCCGGGTGCATCTTACGTGACCTTTCTGGTCTGCTTTGATGACGTAATGTTTTCTTGCTAATGGTCCCTTTCTCCCAGACAACCTCACTGTAGTACTGCCAGCGCTCTGTCTGCTCCTCTCATCAGAACCAGTGAGACCAGAAAACAGTCGCCCTCTGTCCTCCTGCTTTTACTTTAGTGCTCTGTTTATTTCTCTAACAGGACAGTGACAGATTTAGCCCATCAGACAAGGAAAGGGAACGACTGACTGGCAGGAGAAATGAAAATAAGTGCAACAGAGAGAAAGTAGGGAGATGGTAAAATGATAATGAAAGAAAGAACGAATGACAGAGTAGAGGAAAGTTATTGTAGCTCCTGTGGCTCTAATTTGTCCACGTCTAGAGAAGCTGAACGGTCTTTTGTCAGTGCAAATGGGCTGAACAACCGCTGTGTGTGTGTGTGTGTGTTTTTAGGACTATGAATATGATGATGTCAGTGGGTCCCAGTCAGTCTAAACAAATTAAGATGAGCAATGGTTTTACTGTTTAAATAATGGGAGGAAAACAGACAAAAATATGTCACATTAAAAATGTAAGAAGATAGTGGGGAATTTTTTGCATAGAATTGTGCATAGAATGTGATGAAAAGGACTGTAGAGAGTCAAAAAAGCTGTAGACTGTGAATCCCAATGGCTTTGGATCGAGTCCGGCTGGAGACGTTTGTTTCCCATCTCTCTCCACTTATTACTTGTCATCTCTCTACAGCCAGATCTCTCAAATAAAAACATAAAAATGATGAAAAGATAAAAGACTTAAGAGAAATCAAAACAGGGGGATGAAGATGGCTGAAATAAAAAAGACTTTATTAATAAAGGAGAGGAAAGGTGTGTTGATAAATCATTAAAATGTGAGTATAATACAGGATTTCAAATTTTATGATGAAAAAAGAGCATATACGGCTCTGGTAAACATTGAGAGACCAGTCTAAATTTTTCTTAAATCAGCATCTCTACCTATGTGGCAGCAGTACCATCCCAGTGTCTATTGAATTCCAACACAAGCACACCTCATTCTACTTGATGAGGTACTGTTAGGTAATCACTTGAACCAAATCTTTTGGTTCCTCTTTAACAAGGAAAAGTATAAAAATCACTGCTGTCGTCATCACTATCCTCTTGCAATATGAGCAGCTGGATGGCAAAAACAGTGTAAGTAGTACCTCAAAAGTAATTGGAATCAAAACTATTAACCATGCCAAAAGAGTTGAAAAGAAAAGTTTTGAGTGAGGAAAAGAAGGGTTCAGTTCTGGCTTTACTGGCAGAGGGATACAGTAAGCGCCAGGTTGCTTCCATCCTTAAAATTTCAAAGACGGTGGTTCATAAGCACAAGGTCAAGCAGCAAACATAGAGGACAACAAAGCTACAGACCGGCAGAGGGCGAAACGACTCTCCACTGACCGGGATGACCGCCAACTCATGCGAATGTCACTCAAAACCCGTAGGATGACATCAAGTGACCTACAAAAAGAATGGCAAACAGCAGCTGGGGTGAAGTACACGGCGAGGACGGTTTGAAACAGGCTCCTGAGGGCAGGGCTGAAGTCGTGCAAAGCTAGAAAAAAAGCCTTTCATCAATGAGAAGCCAAAAAGAGCCAGGCTGAGGTTTGCAAAACACCATAAGGATTGGACCGTAGAGGACTGGAGTAACGTCATCTTTCTCTGATGAGTCCAATTTTCAGCTTTGCCCAACACCTGGTCATCAATGATTTGACGGAGACCTGGAGAGGCCTACAAGCCACAGTGTCTCATACCCAATTCAGTTTGGTTAAGGATCAGTCATGATCAGGGGGCGTTTCAGCATTGCTGGAATCGGGCAGATTTGTCTTGGTCAAGGACGCATGAATCAAGACACGTACAAGGTTATCCTGGAAGAAAACTTTCTTCCTTCTGCTCTGACAATGTTCCCCAACTCTGAGGATTGGTTTTTCCAACAGGACAACGCTCCATGCCACACAGCCAGGTCAATCAAGGTTTGGATGGAGGACCACCAGATCAAGACCCTGTCATGACCAACCCAATCTCCAGACTTGAGCACCATTGAAAATCTTCTGGAATGTGATCAAGAGGAAGATGGATGCTCACAAGCCATCACACAAAGCAGAACTGCTTGAATTTTTGCGCGAGGAATGGCAAAAATTCACCAAACAGCAATGTGAAAGACTGGTGAAGGGCATGCTAAGACGCAGGAAAGCCATGATTGAAAATCAGGGTTATTCCACCAAATATTGATTCCTGAACTCTTCCTAAGTTAAAACATTAGTATTGTGTTGTTTAAAAATGAATATGAACTTGTTATTCAAGGTCTGAACACTGCATCTTTTTTGTTATTTTGACCAGTTGTCATTTTCTGCAAATAAACGCTCTAAATGACAATATTTTTATTTGGAATTTGGGAGGAATGTTGTCAGTAGTTTATAGAATAAAACAAAAAACATTCATTTTGTTCAAACACATACCTATAAATAGTAAAACCAGAGAAAATGATAATTCTGCTGTGGTCTCAATTTTTTCCAGAGCTGTATTTGAGCTCAGAAGTCATTAGAAGCCCCAGTTGTTGTTTCTGGTTGACTGGAGACAGTGACACAATAATCCTGTGACTCTTATAACTACCTTTGACTTGAATATTCATCAAAATTTCAACACTTACATTTGAGTTACCTCCAGTGAACAAAGAGAAATCTGTTGTGAGACAGTCTAATGTAATGTAAATTTAATCTCAACAAAGATCAATCATATGGAGCATTTTCAAAGAATGAGCCAAAATCGGCTGCAGCTTTTCAAACTGGACAGATTTTCCTCAGGTGGTGAGAACTTTCAGCACAGTGTGTGACAAAGATTTATGTACAACAATCACATTACCACATGTTGTGGTGAAAAGTACCTCAAGATGTTCCTGCGTCAAACAGCACACGCCTAAGCGTAAAAAATGAAGATATGAACATATCTTCAAAAGTGTTGCTGTTTTTTTTCAAATCCTCTCCAGACATATTCATCATTTTTGCCAATATTTCTTCCATTCAGTACTCTTCACTATAGTCAAAACGCAACACACCTCAGGAGCAATTCCTCATTCTCTTGCAAGTCTTAATTTCCATTTAAAATGTTGCCCAGATAAATAGGGCGAGCTGGTGACCAACATGTTTTTAATCATGATTTTATGAGGAACAGTGAGTACTCCAGAGGTGCAAAATGGTCCAGGATCCTAATAGATTGCAGAATAATCCCAAACCCAGAGTTGACAGCATGAATGAACATTTATGTTACGACTCCAATGTTCCATAAAGTCAATCATCCATCACGATCCACTTTTTTGTCTTTCCTGTCTTATCCCTCCCTTCCTGCCTTTTGCCATATCATATGTTCCACCGTATGTCCCAGGGGGAGAGAATATACGCAAACTCTCATCTCTAAGTGACATGTAGTCATCACTGTTTGGGTGGAGGGAGAAGGGGGGGAATAAGAAGGGAAGAAAGATGGAGAGAGACAGAGTGGGAATGAAGTGAAATGCGGTCAGAGATGACACCTCTGTTGAGGTGTGGTGGGAAACATGCAGAAGCTGAACGAAATATATGATAGAGGGGGAAGGTGTAGTTGTGTTCTTCTTAAAAATTACAATTAGATCACTACTTGTTACATGTGTGTTACTGGGAGGAGCACTTATTTAACGCCACTTATCATGTTTTTACTCAAAATAAACAGAAATCTTGATTTCTGGATATTTGGCTTTCTAAACAGAATAATAACAACAGCAGATTTTTATTAAGTGTACCGACATGAAAGCCAGCCCAGGCTCTGTATTTAGCATCTCACAGAAGATGAATGGACAAGGGAAGTTCTGCAAGTCAAGTTATTCCAAGCAGCTTAAGGTGCTGATGGGTGGGGGCCTGGCCATCGCAGTATTGCGGTCACACATTTTGACAACCTTGAAGGCAAAGCTGGAGAGCGCCGGTGTGTAAATCTGAGCCAGCAGGATGATGGAAAGAAGACAGAAAAGAGCTCAGATGAGATGAGCACATCTTGAGAATTAGCTGTGTGCGTGATGACCTACCAAGCCCATCAAATCTCTGGAGAAAAGTTGATTCACCATCAAGTCCCTGAGCCAGGGAAGAGGAACACTCTGTGCTGCAGCCCCAGGAGAGGATTGCATGGTGGCACCATGACTGTGTGCTCAAGGCAATTACGAAAACTACATATCTGCACTGGCAACAGTAACAGCGAACCTAAAAACAGTGATCACACCAGATCTCTGAAACAATTTATTTGGAGATTATTTTGGTTCTCACTGAGGAGTTGCTAACCAGTTTCCTGGATGAAATGCTGGAAATAATCTAATAATGTAAAATAATGTAATGCAATAAAAGATGAAGATCTGGTAGAGCAGGTGGGGTAAATAAAAATTAGAAGACACATAAAAGCAAATAAATAGAGGCCTTTCATTTCTCTAGTAAAGTGTTGACAGTCAAAGCAGTCTTGTAAATCAAAGGGCTAAATGACTTGTTTGTGAGACTCAACTCTGAAAGGCAAAATGGGCTTCAATTACGTGACATAAAAATTCCTTCCATCACCATGAAATAAATATGTGTAAGTATAAGGGGAATAGCTGGACACTTGCTTATTATGTGAAAAAGGTTAGTAAGATGAAAACATGATGACATTTGGTCATGATTAAATGAGAAACACTTCAACTAAAAAGAAAACATTTATTCACAGTAGAAAAAAAAAAACTTCTCAGTATTATTTTGGCAGGTTATGGCAAGTTATGACGAGTTGAAGACAAATTTGTACACACACACACACACACACACACACACACACACACACACACACACACACACACACATACTGTACACTTTCCATCGCACTGTTTGAATGTCAAACTACAGCTGTTTCCAGTTGTGCCTGCCTCACATAATCCTTAAGTGGTCTGGAATGGTTTTCTCACTTCTCATGAATAAAGCTTGTATTTTGAACATTTTGTCATTAGGTGCATTTCATGAAATTTCAGGGGACAAGTAATAGGAAAGATACAGAGGGAATAGAGACATGGAAAGAGGGGAGGAAAGAGACGGGAAAAAATGTGATGAGTTAGTGGGTGATGGTCTTGCCTTAAATTGGTTTTGTCAAGTTCTTAAAGTGCCTTTTTAGAAGAGGTTTTTAAATGTCAAATCTCTGAAATTTGAATAAATCTCCGGTATTACTGTTTATTTTGGAGAAAAAAAAAAATATTAAAGTACGCTCAAGTCAGCTAGATTTTATATAAGTGGATTCCTGTTTCTTTGTATGCACACATCCAAGTCTGAGTGTGTGCTTCTGTTTTCATGTATGAGTGTTCATGTATGAGGCTAGATTTCTTTGCTGACACATGGGCCATCTTCTTCTCTCAGCGGTCAAGAGATAGTTTCCCCACCTCACCAGCGAGGGAAGCATGAGGAAGAGGAGAAGAAGACAAAACAGAAAGAAAGATATATCAGGGGGAAAAAAAATTTAAAAATACAATTTGGAACAACAACAAAAGTAAAAGAGGATTAGTGTTATCTGATCCTAAAAAAATTCTCTCTGTTGTCAGGAATAGAAGCTGAGACAGACCAGAACCAATCTTACTGAGCTTCAAATGTACAGTAACAGACAGGAAATCTTCCAAACCAAAAGAAAATACAATAAGTGGTTTCTTTTTGACAGGTGAGTTTGAGACAAATTCATCTCCTTGTAGAAAAACATTTTTTTTACAAGACGATCCCCACATCTCCTTTTTCAAAAGGCCTTACAACTACTCCAAATAACAGTGAGTCTGTAAAAGGAAACGCAAATGCTTATTATACAACCAGATGGACATCAATTATACATGCAGGCTTCTCTTGATCTTATCGTTATGAAGATATTGTTCATATTTAAAAGTAACTATTTATACACAAACTTAACCATTTACACCAGTGTTTATGATAAATATTTCTACACTAGTAAGGTGAAAAGCCTCTGAGACAGCATTTAAATCACAGTCAAACTAATGCACAATATGTTCTGAAAAATTTGTACCACTACAGAATTCTGGTGTTACTCAAGTGTTACAGACAAAGAAGAGGTAAGGAAGAGGACAGAGTCAGGTGACAATCAAATAATACTGATAAAGGGGTGATATAAACACTAAATATAGATTTTGCCACAGAACATTCTACAGTGCCCAATAAATATCAGGAAACCGCTGCATTTAGCAAGATTGTCATGTAAGTACACTCCTCTTACCAACCTCTAGACCTTGTGGATTCACTGTATTTTCCGAAATGAAAACTGGGTGTCAGATGTGGAGACTTTTCTAATACAGAAAGCAACAAAAGATAACCATAACCTGCAGCTGTAGGGAAAATTTTAGGGATAAAGGTTGGATCTTTTTCATTTCTCACCCCTACACCCTAAACTTATCGGGTTCATAACTTAACCGCTCCTCTGTGCTTTTGAGTAACTGCATCAATTTATTTTTAACCATTCTCAATTGGTATCAATTCCTTTCAGCTACACAGTAAACCAAAGTTTCGCCTCTCCACCCTTCCTCCTGTCAGACTTTAACAATTTACCCATTGGTAAGATTTATAGGGTGAATGTGAGAGCACGGAGCAGAGTAGCTCTCGCGAACTGTCGGCGACACGGACCCATATTTCAAGCAGCCTTTCAAACCACACATCAGTTTCAACCCACACATCATGATCTCAGCCCACACATCATGCTACAAACTGTAATACAGTCTGTTGCTTGTCAGGCCAGCCTAGATACACTGCAGCTCCTTTTGATACAGCAAACTGAATACAGGAGAAAACATACTGTAATTACATAGCACCAAGGTGAACAAATCTGCATACATGAAATAAAAGATTATGGCTTCTATTGTAACTCTAGGCGGAATCCAAATAGAGAATATCAAATGCGTGCTTCAGAAACACACACACACACACACGTACACACTTAAACACAGGCAGGACTAGCTGTGCCTAAAGCAACACAAGAGGCTCCAACCTCAGTCCTCAAAAGCCGTTCCAGCCTTCTGTTGTCATTCCATAAGTCATCCACCACAAATTAAATTTTCTGTGTCAGTGATTTATGCTGTGAAGAAAAAGCCATAGAAATAAAGATCTCTGTTTGAGTCCAAGAGCTTCTAGTAGTCTCTTCTGAATGTTTTATTTTTTCATTCTGAGAAATCAGAGAACAGCACTGAACATTCAGAAGTGTTTTCGTTGTATCTTGTCATTTTAAAATCTTGCATTTTTAGGAGGGAAAGTGTCATTTTTTATTTTTTTTTTTACAACCTGGGTCTTATTGTTATAGCTTATTACAGTTATGACATAACTTTATAGCTGAGTTCAACAGGGACAAGCAAGTGAGGTAAAAGCTCATTAATCAAGTTGTAAAAACAGTCATTAATAAAATTAAAGGATGGAAAACATTAAATGCACATTTGTATTGCTTCATTACGCAATTTTGCAATGCAGTGGCTCCACTGTATAAAGATACAGGGGTAGGGTGTTTTTTCTCTGCTAAAGTCGCTCTCATCATGTCATTTTTTGATTAAATGTTGTAGCTTTATGTTTATAATATAAACAACTGAAGAGAAAAACAACTTCTTTTTTTTTTATTCCATTGTTCACTTCTGTTCACAGGCGCCTCAGACTCAAGATTTAAACTGGGAGGTGAGTTGAGGTCATCTTGCAGTTAGACTGCAACAATAGCTTATACATATGCGTCTGTGTGTGTGTGTGTGTGTGTGTGTGTCAAACACTAATGTTGAAATCAGTCATTCAGTCACTCTCCAAAGACTCAGCGTGAAACAAACAGGCCACACTGCCAAGAGACTGATGTAGAGGACTGGGAAGCTTTTAAAATGCAACCAAACCACTTTCACAAAGTGTACGAGGAAGCAAGGGGAATTCTCCAAAAGACTAATTTGTCCACAGTGACATGAAAGCACCATTAAAGGGTTCCCAACATCTTATTTTCTGTTTATTTCATCAGAGCTATATGTGGGCTGTGTTTAACGGACTGTTAAAAGGACCAAAATGACTAAGTGGCTGAATCAAATTACCAAAAGAGCCATTAGAATGAATAGATATTCCAAGTACTAAACAATAAATAGACTAACATAAAAAAGACTTTGAGACTGGATCCAATTTTGAAAGAATATCGTAATTTCAGAATTTTTTCTCATTTAAATTACAAAATATGGAAATGATCAGCACATGCTCACATGAGAAAGTCTGACGAAGAGGAAAAATCAGTCATCAGTTAACTTCATATAAAGTTCAGTAAACAGAAAAAACAGAAAACAGCACCAGTTCTCTTCAGGTACACCTGCACAAAGTTTTCCAAAGTTCTTGGCAGGTCGGTTGTTCCTGCATCTTGGAGAAGTTGCCACAGTTGTTCTGTGGATGTACGCGTCTCAGTCGCTTCTTTCTCTTCATGTAATCCGAGACAGACTCCATGATGTTGAGATCAGGACTCTGTGGAGGCCAAACCATCTGATGCAGGGCTCCTTGTTCTTCTTGTCCATGAAGAAGTTCTTTATGACTCTGGCTGTATGTTTGGGCTCATTGTCATGTTGCAGAATAAATACAGGACCCATCAGATGCCCCCCTGATGTTATTGCATAATGCATAAGAATCTAAACATCTAAAGTACCTCAAACTTTTGCACAGATGTAAAAAACATGTAGATCTGTAAGTTTGAAAATGTGTTTTTCTTTCTCCACACTATTTACATTTACACTTAATTAAAGCACATTTTAAAAAAGCAGATTTTGAAAAATTGCTGACTGATTAATGTATGATTGTGGCACTAATCTTCACATCACATTTTAGAGACGCAAAACTAAAAAATTCAGGGTGCTGCTTCTCTGATACACATGATAATGTGTGCCACTTCTATTAAAACATGCATAACACATACAAGTACAAATACATGTATTTATAGACATGCTTTTGAAATGAAATAATTTATGATAGTGAAACATATGTTCAACTTTTTTTGATTCATCAGCAGCCTCCTAATGCAGAGGTTATTTCCAAACTTTTAGGTGTAGTTCAGACACACACAGGAGGAATTTAGGCTTAAGTCAATCATTGAGAACAGGAAGGATTTTTAATATTAAAGTGCAACCACAGGTCTGGCTGAAATGTACTATAAAAACAGAGTGACATCCAACGCTGTAAGGTGGAGTCGTGAGAAACGGTGAGGACTCTAGTGGTGGTTTTCTCAACACCCATCTGACTCATATTATTTAATATCGCCAGCTACTTGCATTCGACAATTTGCGGCTTACAGCTCCCTATCTAATCCGACATTTCATTGAGAGTGAGATAATGGCACTTGCGCAATCGATCTTCACTCCAAATAGTGTCTTAAACCCAGAGTTTTGAATTTGATTAAAAGATTTCCACGTTTCTATACGGATAAATGTAGTGGTGTCTGTGTGTGTTGGTGGTATTAGACAGCATTGCCACACTATTTGATGTTTGTATTGTTCCTGGAATAGGTTTTTAGGTAGGCATGGTTTTCACTGTGACTTCAAAATGAATTTTCAATGAATAAATAAGGAGCATTTCGTATCATACAGTTGTTTTGAGCTTTAGAAGTGTCCCAGTTGTCTTTTCTCAACACAAACACAACAATATGAAGATGTTAAATCACTGGAATTCTGCAAATATTTACCAAAAAAGCTGTTTGAAATCAGGCGGTGAAAACAAAGCCAGTGAATTCTGTGCCAAGTCTAATAGCCAAAAGGTAATAATGACGGTGGTTTAGCGCTACACGTGCTCTTTCACTTCTAGACAGTGACTGTGTTTATCTTTTCCAATGAATGTCTGTCTCCAGCATATTTGTCTGTCTACCTGAATGTCTGTTTCCCTTCCGGTTTTTTTGTCTGTCTCATAATAATTAACCTCCCTTCTTTACAGCTGCAGAAATTTAAAAAAAAAAAAAAAAAAACTGCTACATGCAGAGTGGGGCCTTCCCACTGCCTTCTAAAAATGGACGGTAACTGGGTCCCTAAATGTCTTAGCATCCATTTATAGGGTTCAGGGAAGCTGATGAAACTTCCCCCTGGGACTTTCTACGGGAAGCTGCATCAAACAATGCAAATGACAGCAAATCAGGCCTCACATCAGAACGGCATGCTAGAATGATTTTAACACTACCCTTACACATTTGATGCAGAGGCAGAAACAAAGATGAATACTCACATGCACATATTTGACATTTTGCTGTTTTGGCAGACAGATGTATGAGCTTCGAGGCTTAGATCAAGTCTAAGATTAAGCAACCAAACACTATAAAAGCTCAAAACCAAGAGGCAAAGTAACAAAAAACCACACTTATAACAGTATAAAGGCTCCTCCAGGAAAAATAGTGACTAAAAACTGCACTTGTACCTCTGATATTCATATAATACAGTGTTTGGTAAAGAAATAAGTAGCATATGCAGTGACGCACACATATGATTAAATAAAAACAAACTCAATTTTCTCTACAAGGTACAAGTATAATGTTGCTGCTGCTGCTGTTTATAATTTTCATAGAGTGTAAATGTTTTGTCCAGAGGGCAAAACTGCGTCCAGAATCTTGGTTTGATCAAGTGCCATGGAGTAAAATACTGAAGAGAAATGCAGACAGTAAGATGGATATAAAATTGTGTTAAGCAAACAAAGCTTGTTTTATGGCTGCAACAAGTAGATGTTTTAAACACTACCTGGAAAAGACATTGGAATAATAGCACCTTTCTTAAAAATTGGAAAATAATCTATATTCTGTATGCAAAGCTTTAAAGGTTGCTATGGTGTGCTTTATTTTTAAAATGTATTATAAACAGCTACTAACCTTTTTTCATCCCCCTTAATTTGAATAGCTGGTTAACATTTTACTACTATGACAACAAAACTGACATTTACTATACTGTAGTGAGTCTGTTTAGCAGAGTCATGATCACAAACTGAAATCCAGACTATGAGCTGTGAACATGACTTTAATGTTACACTAAATACAGTATGTCACTTGATTGTCACCTGTGTATACTGTTGGTGAAAAACAGGTGACAAAATGGTAACATGATTTTGATAAAAGGTTAGAATTAGGTTAAAGCAATAAACTATTAGTTGAGGTTTAGCAACACGACAGTTTATTTAAGCTTAGTGAAGGCCATTGGTCATGGTTAAATAAGACAAATTTTTTGCCTAAAAATGAAAACCTCTCTCAGTAAAATTATTCCTGGAATAGCTGGATATTGAACCAAAGTCAGCAGAGTTGAAGGCAGATGTAAACACCCATCCATCACAGTAACCACAACAACATTACTTTCCATCATACTGTTTCCACGTCAAACAAATGACTGCTTTTGTTGAAAAAACATCATCTCTTCATGGGGAGGAGAATCGCGCCTCTCAGCTTTCATGCAGGTATTTCATTCTTGCTTTTCAGGGTATCATTTCTCGAAATTTCAGTGGAGCAGTCTTGCCTGTGTTGATGCTGAATAGATGATATGAGAGCCTGGACCAACAAACTATAGGTCAAAACCTGTGTCAGTATAGTGTCAAAGTGAACTCTCTGACAGCTTAACTTAGCGGAATCAAAACCTAATTTGTTTTTGATATCAGTTGATTTTTTTATCTTTGACATATGTTCTGGAATTGTTTAACTTGGCTGACTGCCTGTACAATCCCTATCATCAAATCCTTGCAGGAAAAGCACAGGCCTTTCTGCTTGAAGATGGTCTCAGAACATTGCATGAGACCAGCAATACATAGCTTATCCTGGCATTTACTTTGTTTCCTCTCTTTTAACTCAAGCCAGAATTAAGGACTCTGATCAATGGAAACATACCGTAGGGAACAAAACTGAAAGCAAGACAAAACACTGTGAGATGGGATCAATTCAGAGGTTTTGTTGTAAACTAAACATGAAATTGGCAAATAACTAAAACAGTTGAAATGTCTTTTTTTCCTCTCATTTCTGGATTTTTGACACAATTTCTAATCTTTTACACCATACGCTTTATATAGCTCCTAGCATCCAAGCAATGTCTGACCTTTTCCTTTGAATCAGTCGTCTACAAGTCCAAACTGTAAGCAATGGACTTAATTAACAGCTGGGCAAGTCTCTGGGTATCCTAATGAGATATCCTTGCTTTGAGTGGGGTATGATGTGGTAGAAGTTCACCTCCTTCCTCGGTTCTATTACAGATCTTTGTGTTCTTAGATTACACGTACTGTCATCATCTTGGAAGTACCATTATTCCTCCACTGAGCTTTCCACCTCAAGAGCAGAATTTGGGACACATTTAGCTTTGCCAGTTTTGCATCTTCTTCCTAGAGGTTCCACAGGGATTTCACTGTATAACACTTTTAACAACTTGTTTCCACATTATGACTTGATCTTGTACACTGGTCCATCTGCAGTTCTCTCACCATCAAAGTTTCCAAGGTTTTTCTTACTCAAGCAGTCTCCAGATTGAGAGGTGCCCCCTTTCTTGCACCTGCCATTGTATTTTTCTTTTCTTTTAGCAGAAAACTTTTAGCTATTGTCTGAAGCATTTGTTTCAAGGCAACTAGTCTGCTCAATTTTCTTGTTGAAAGTGTTTTAACTGACCCATTCTTCCTGTTGCGTTCCTGCAGTGCAAATGTGAGCGTGCATCATGTGGAAGGTGTTCTTTCCAGTCTGCTGTCTTGTATCCCTGGAGAGCATTTATAACATTGTACAGTATGATGTAGCCCCGCCGCAGAGCTGCTCTGTGGGTGGTACAGATTTGTCAGTGAATGAGTTGTAGTAGAAACTGTTTTCAAATTCAAAATCTTGGAAAATTTTCTCTGCGGCGGTCTTCCCAGATTTATTTTTCATTGGGTAAGATTTCACATGGGAAATCGTCACAAGTGCATACTCATGCTTTAGCCACCTTTGCTTTGTTCCATGTGTTAATGCCAGCACACTTCTTAGTGATATAACCCTCCATACTTCACGCTGCACAATTGGCAAATTGAGCAGCTAAAATTGGCTGCATTATTAAAATAGTGTGTCCTGTTCCACTAACATCACATGTAATGTATGTCATTGGATAGTCACTTTTTTCTGTGGTAGAATGCAATCTTAACATTTTATGTCGCAACCACTTGAGGAGCGTCATACCTCCAGCATACCTTCATTGTTGGGTGACCAACAGATGCATGCTTGGACTGGCTAAAATGCTCATGGTGTAACACCTCCAGTGGTGACTTCTACATTCACTTAGAAACTTTCAGTGAGGGGCACACTGCCAAACATTTATCCTCCAAGGCCCAAATGATTAAAACTACATTGTGTGTGTATTCTGGTAGGGCTATTTTGAGGAAAACTGTGTAAGTTATAGTAATCTGTTGTGTTATGTGCTGCAAAGTGCTCGTCTATAGAAAAGGAATTAAGTGATGCAGTTCACGCCCGGGTTAGACATGATGTTGTTTTCTTTTGTTTGTGTTTTAAGAGCAATTACAATGAGTAAAAATGGGGTAATCATCCTGTGGGCAGAGTGTTTCCCAGTATTTCATGGGGAAGCACATGGAGATGAGTTTTCACTGTGTGATGGAAGATCGGAAGTGAATCTGTTATTCTGACCACAGCGAGAGGGTCTTTCCACAGTCGGTTAGTAGAGGAGGCCGATGCGTCTGGCTCGCTTGCTAAACTTTTACCCTTTTATTGAATCAATACAGTTACAATTGACTGTATGATCTGAATTTTTCCTTGTTAAATGTTGCTGTAGAAATACATTTTAAAAGGAAATGCTTTCCTCAGTCAATACTTTGAAACCACATATCATTCTATCCATGTAATAAAATCTAATGTGAGCTTCCTTTTCATTTTTTGACTATCCTAGCCAAGCTGTGTCCTTATTGGTGATAAGAAACATTATAAAATAAGCAACACATTTGCATGCTGCAAGCCGTCTGTATATTGAGCCAAGAAAAACCCTGAGGAAAAGATGTTAATATGAGTTCTAACTCGAGTTACACAAATAATTTTTTCAGTATTGGTTCAGTATTTTGCTTGTCTGTGTTTTTAAAATTGTTGCATATCTGATTTTGCACGTAAATTCCTTTCTGAGCCTTTTTTAGCGACATCACTATTGATTACCAAGACCACCAGTGTTTGTGGCTGACTTCTCGGGAAGTCTGAAGATTATATACTGAGGAAAACTGAAATATGACTGTAATTGATTCCTGGTGAGGATCACTCAGTGATGGTGAAAATCATCTGACTCATATCCTCAGACAGTGAATCCTTAAATCATACAAACATAGCAACGGATCACTCAGTGTGTGACCTTGGTTGTCACCACAGATTGTTGCGTGCCTGGCTGCTTTTCCAGAGAGAGGGCTTCGTGTGTGCACAGATCCCCAGTGAATACCAGGAAACACAGCAGTTACTGAGCCAATTATGACACTCATGCTCAACAGTGATGTGGTTCAGAGCAGAGTTTAGGTAAATATTTTATATGCTGAGGCTGATGCAGACTGATTTGTCATTGCGGGCAGTTTATGCTACTTTTTACTGTTTTAAAATACAAATGGTGCTTCCAGTGTTGTAAAAGGGGTTTTAAGCAGCAGAGAAAACGAGGCTGTTCCATAGTGTGGTTACCAGTGTGGAGTAAACCCTCAATCCAGGAGCGTGAATCACATTCTTAATTAGAGAATGCAATCTAAACCACATGTAAACAATTAGCCTTCAGGATAGCGGGGTTGTTGCTTTGTATACTGTATATGTGTGTGTGTGTGTGTGGTGCGCACAGAGGATAGGAATGCTGCACTTTCCCGGACCTCAGCTGAAAAGGTGTAACAGAGAAAACCCGAATTGAATGGATGATTAATAGGTTATGGTAAACACACATGCTCACACACACACACACACACACACACACACAAAGGCAGTACACACCCCTTCTATCTATTACTATACATGTGAGCTCTTTCTATCACATACATGCCTATGTTAATTTCTTAACTATCTTATGTTAAAGTAATACTCTTTATCTCTATGTTGTTAAGAACCGATGATCAATGAAATGATGGAAGTCCATCAGAGTTGTTTTTTACAACAGAGGCCTCCTATACTACCAGGAGCAACAGCCAAGCCTGAAGTGGAAGTTATGAGTATGATGAGATCTGAGCCTGAGCGAGAATTTCTGAGTGACTATCAAATGTTCAAAAAAATTATACATGTGTTAACACAATAAACCAGTAGTCAAGGACGCCTAAACTGACACAAATTAGACCACAGACCCCTGTTTGATAAGATTTTGTCGCAGTGTTCCTCATCTGATAGGATTTTTGCTTTTAGATGTTTTATTACAGAAAATGAGTGAAACTCATGACCAAAATAGTCATACATTCTGTCACTGTGTTTTATGGACGTAATTATAGTGAAAATAAATTATTCCCCTTTTTTCTGGGGATCCTCTGGAACCCCCTCAAGGACCCCTGGGGGAGGACCCCACTTTGAGAACCACTGCAATAAACAACTACCAATGTCTACTTTTATATGTCATTAAGACTCAGTCAAACAATAAACATCGCCATATTAATGTCAGCTATGCTTGTAACTGTTAGCCACGAAGTGTGATTTTTTTTTTTTTTTTTTTTTACAATGTTGGCCACACAAACGCATGCTGTTGGCATTGGTTGTTTCTTTTGAACTGTCACTGAGCAAGTTGCACCAGCTAGCCAGCTATTGTCAGCAACACCGAAAGCCAGAACTATAAAAAGAGCACTTGAACCCAAATACACAACTCTCAAAATCAACAGCAGAAACGATATTGACGTTGGAGTTTGGAGCAAACATTGGCAGAAGCCAAAAGAAACTTCTGTCACTGATACTGAGCGTGTGAGGCCTCAAATGTTTTCAAGCTTGTGTGTGTGTTTGTAAGGCTTGAAATGCTTCTCAAAGATAAACCAAAAGAAACAAACTCCTTGACAACATCACAATCAGGAACAAGAACTGATTATTGACTTGTACAGCAGTGTAACAGGCCTATATCATTATCTTTGAAGCACACAGTATTTGCAACACTTGAAATAAGTTGTAACTTGGCAGCAAGCAGAGAAATGTTTTGTAATTTCCCAGTCAATATGGATGTATTTCAAAGATTTTTGTCTGTAAATACAAATAACATTAAGATAGGCCAACCACAATAAAAGGAGCGGAGCATTGAACTCTTCTCCTCAAAATGGCTCCTTGATGACAAGCCTACTAGGTCCCTCAGGGATCAACAGCCTAAGTCTGACTAAGATGAATCTATCTGTTTTTTGTTTTTTTCAATTAATAGTCTCTCGATAACATCAGCCCGTCCCTGTGCTTCAAAGACCTGAGCACACTAACACCCCTGATGACTTGTCTTACTGATGGAGAGCTAAAGACATCACAGGAAGCATAACTTTTGAATAAGGAAATCCCTCTTTGTGCCAAGACATGTGGCTCTGACCGCACTCTCTTCCTAACCCTCTTTGTTCCTGCTCTTGCCTTTTTGTGACTTCTTCTGCAATTATGGCTCATTCTTTCTCATTATCTCTACATGTTTGTGTCTATTTCTCTTTTCTGTTTCAGTCTTTTTTCTTTTTCTTTTCTGCCACCCACCCTCCTTTTCTTTTTTCTCTGTCCCCCTTAGGCCTCCAAACCCTCTAATCCCTGTATGTTTTCATCACATAGTGACAAACCAGAAGAGTTAGTTATGCAAGAATCTGTGTGTTGTACTTTGTGCATAAATCCTTTTTCTGTCTCTTTCTATGTGTTTGTTGGCATGTCTATGTATGCATGGGTGCACGTAGATGTTACGCAGTACCAGTCAAAAGTTTGGACACACCTTCCCATTCCGTTGGAAGAGAAAGTGTGTCCAAACTCCAAATTTTTGACTGGTAATGTACAGTGTGTGTGTGTGTGTGTGTGTGTGTGTGTGTGTGTGTGTGTGTGTGTGTGTGCAGGCGTAAACCTCTCCCTTTTAATGGTTTGTGGTCAGAAGGGTGGGAGAAGTAGTAGAAGAGAAGAGGAGGAGGATGAGATAGGAAAAAATTGGAGGCACAGAGGTGCTACTCCCTAGCTGTTGATAAGAAAACAGTTCTATGACTCAGGCTTGTTTAACATTACGCATTCTCCATTTACCTGAAATTTGCAGGACTTCACAGATAATTCATCAACACTAACACTATAGGTACTGCACAGCAAGACCTCCAAATTAAACAACAATAGATATATCATTTGAACAACCCGTAGAAGCGTTTTCTGATCTGATGCCCCTATTGGCAGGACAACATCATTTGTCAGTGCCTCGAAAAACATCACAAATCACTGTTTCACAGTTTTGACACAACTGTGGTTATGGTTTGGGTAGGTTTAGGCACAAAAAGAACTTGGTTAGGATTAGGGAAAGATCATGGTCTGGGTTAAAATTACTTAATTAAGGTCAACCCAGAGCTCTGTCGTCATGGTTACAATAATAACCACATAGTTAAGGTTAGGGAATGATCATAGTCATGATTAGCAGAAATTACTACTGACTGTTGGTAGGAAACAAACAGTAGTCTTCTGTTTTAAGATCCCACATTTTGTTGGCCCATCCATCAACCCTGACCTCCTTCCTTCATTCCCATCTTGGTGTTCTGGCTGTGTTCGAAATCACTCTCATGTTGACTCATTCACTATTCTCTACAACATGATAAACACTAGTTTTTTGTACAGTGAGTAGAACATTGATTTTCCACCATCAGATTATGTGTTGCATAACTGTGATTTACACATCTATCAAATGAGAAGCATTGTGCTGTAGGATTTTACAATGTGCACATGCTGTGGACGCCACTGTTTTTGATCTATTGTGGGAATTTTCAAGGGCACTATGCAGTATAGTGTATATATTTTACACTTGACATAAATAAAGTGCACTAGGTAGCAAATAGGGCATTATTTTGGATTGGAAATGATGATAATAATCATTTATACAAATCAAAGTGCTGTTTAAAAGTACTTAACAAGGATTGAACCAGCTAAATAAAAAAATACTGAAAATAATGGATTCTACTATTTCCCTTAATTAATCTCCCAGTTTAATTTCACATGCAATTATACACAGTTAAAGATTCCGAGGAGCAAGACATACAGAGGCATTCAGTACTCTGTTAAGTGTTGTTTGACATTATGACAAGGAACCGATAAGCCTCTGTAAACAAGTGTGTGTGTGTCTGTGTGTGTGTGTGTGTGTGTGTGTCTGTGTTCTATCAACAACAGCATAGCTCTGCTCTGACTCTCTCTGCAGTATGTTTGCTCATTAGTACAGCATTGATCCACTGGTCCTAGCACCATGAAGTGGTTTATATAGCCAATGTTTTGGCCTCAGAAACCAACCGTTAAATCAAATCTAAAATTTGGGACCTTGTCCAGTGGTCGGTAGTGATTGGTAGATGATGGCGGGAAGACGTAGTACAGGAATGTGGTTGCTCTTTTTTGCAGCTGTGCTCAACTACGTCTCTGCTTCTACAGAAGTCTGCACCAACTCCCTCCTACCTGGAGCTAAAGGTATGAGCTGATGTGTGTTTTCTGAGCGTGTGTGAGTGTATATGTTTAAACATGACAGTACGGTACAACACATTTAGTCAAAAGTAAAGGTTTGTCCTGAAGAAGAACTCATTTTCTTATACTGTTGGAAATAAGTCCATTTAAGTTTAGGACCTTTTCGTAATCTTGTAGAAGTGTAAATGTTCATACAGCGTGAATGTCAGTATACAGTATGTGTCAAATCAAAAAGTCAGAGTGGAAACTTATGAGGAAACACCCTTAATATGTTTCAGGGTTTACAGAGCTGATGGTAAAGGTACCAAGCATGTAATGTCCTGTAGTTTATTAGCTAGTAGTCTGCTACCCCATAGTCTTTTGGAGGGAATGCCTGCCCTTAGTGTGTTTTCCATTTTACAACATCCAGTAGCTTGTTCCCCTGCTGATTCAGACAGACAGACCTAATAAAACAAACAGTAAGCTCAGCATCATTTTTTCTTTCTACTGAAAAACATGACTTACTGTTCTGGCTAAAAAGAAAGTCAGAGAGATGTTCCTTGAGGAGTTGACACACAGAGGGAAGTCTGTTGATTAAAAAAGCAAATATTTTCACCAGTGTAAATAAGCTCTTTGATAAGAATTTGATCATTCTTGAACATAGAAAGATGCTTGTTAGTTCTGCTCTTAAGGTTCAGCAACACAACAAGAGTTATTAAACAACAAGATCCGGTGGTAGCATGGGTAGGCAGACAGGAAAGAGTCACTTGTACAATCATATACTGTATACTTTGGGAAATGAGTGTGTGTTTTTTGTGTTAGTAAGAAAGTCCCCTTGTGACAGTGTGTATTTAGACAGCTGCCACTAAACTGAACTGATTATTTGTACAACATTCATCTCAGATAATACTGACCACAGAGCCTGTCTCTGAGTGTGTGTGTATGCTCACGTCTGCGTATTTGAGTGGGTGTCGGACGTGTGTTTTTTTTCTATGTTTCTCATACTTCCAGAAATGTCCACATGATTGTCCTTTTTTTTATTTTAACTCTTTCAACAAACAAACTTTAACTACATTTACTGGTACTTCAGCGTTTTTTTTAAATAGATTTACCATCATCTTATTTCTTATTGAGATGTAAGAATGTAGAACTGGTCAAAACACTTCAGTTTGTTTAAGAAAAGTTGGCTGACATGAAACCTTGAATTGACTTTTACTCACAATGTCACATATGTCTATTTGACTGCACATAACATGGTTGTTTTTGTCCTATTACTTCTAAGGCCTCTAAATCACTGCTGGCAAACTGTATATTTGCCAGGAAATCTCTATAGGATTTAACATCTAAATCACATAAGTGAGTAGTTTGACTGTATATGTTTTCAGTCCACAAAGCTAAAGAACTGAACTCTTCAAAATGCAATGAATTCAGTTACTTGATAATGTCTATACAGCCTGCTGAGGCAAATAATCAATTTTCCTAAGTACTCTCTCAACTAATAGAGGTGTTCTGTTACAATCCTTCATTTCGAAGCCCAGCGCTTAATAAGACATAAAGTGCTGTTGGCATTAAAAACTGGGGCAAATTTACAGCTCTAATAGACACTCAGAAAGCTCTCACAATTTCTTGCCAGGAGCTCTTCCAGCAGTGGGTTCGCCAGAGATATTTCTCCTCCACTTTATTTGTGCTTTCAACTCTGAAAAGTATGTTGTGTCATTAATATTTTTTATGGAACTGGTGCTTTTAAAAAGTTATATTAGCTGAGATGGACATTCATTAAAATGAAACATTAGGAGTCTTCACTTTTTTTGGATTGCACATCTCCTTTCACATTCCTGTTTACTGTGTTTCTTTCAATCAAGGGGACCAAGGTGAGATTGGAGAGGAGGGAGATGAGGGGAAAGTGGGGAAGAATGGACCACCAGGACTTCCAGGTAGGCTATCTAGAGTCTTCATCCATGTATTATATACAGTATATGATGGGGAAAAGAGGTTGCCTGACTATTTAGTACTCACTTGTAAAGTAGAAATGAGAAAATGACAAATGCACACTTCAAGACAAGACAAAAGTGGTATAAGACATAAAAAATCAATAACAGACTAGATGAGTTTTTTGTTTTTTTAGGAATACGTGTTAATTTAACTCTTGTGGAATGTACTACTGAAAAAATCCCACAGTATATTTGCATGTGTAAAAAGGGTTAAAAACAGCAAAATAATGAACGAGAAGGCCTCACTCTTCTTTTATGTTTCATACAGAAACTTAAACTCTCAAAAATATCATTTACATTTCTGGTGTAACATGAACAAACAATCATGTCTTACATTCTGTGCTGTGAGTGTCTCAACACTGCCTGCCTGACTTTGTCCTGGCAGCCTCTTTTGCTTTTTCCTGCTCTGGACAGCTTGCTTTCTTTTGCTGTGCTGGAGATACAGAGGCCTGCTTTGCTCTGTGACAGACAGACAGACAAACAGACAGACAAACAGCCCTGCACGGCTGCTTTTCTGAGGAGGAAGCAGACGTGTTAATTGCTGCTGAGGAAGGCAGTGGCGTCCCGCTTTGCTATATGTGTTCCAAGTCGACTGGTAGACTAACTGGCCGACCAACCAGGCATATAATATACACAGATGACCGCAAACAGACACATAAACACACAGACACATACATACATGACTCATACATACAGTACTGTAGGCACACAAGGCATGCAAGCATATAGACACAAGAAGGTAGATGTACATAGACACAGATACACATACACACACAATTGTATACACAAACACACTATGGAAAGACACTGGTTCCTGGCTGCTCTCTCGCCGTCCGCAGATGTTTGTTTTATTCCATAACTTTACACACACACAATCACATGTGCACACTCACAACAGACACACACTTTTTTCGTGAGACTGCGTGAAAGACAGTTGCCAGAAGCATTCTTAGTCAATCCAAAAAGTCTAAAAACAAAGAAAGGACATATGAACTCTTCTCAACTTTTGACCTTAAGGGTAATTTTTTTTAACATTGTAGCAAATCCAATCATTGTGGTTTTTCTCTGTGTATGCTTAGTGTAGGAATGAACACAGTTTCCTGCAGTATGACGACTTTGTAATGCAGTATAGCAGCTCAACAGATGACGCATGTATTCCCTGCCTTAATTTACTATTTTACAGGAAGCAGTTGCTTAATTTTGTAATGGTAAGGGGAATACATGACGCTCTAGTGGGCAACAAAAACAATTTGTTGCTCTTAGCTTATTAACGTCAACAACCGGTTGTGGTGAATTTTTACATTTGTTAATCATGCTGTTAGCTGAGTTTTCAGTGTTACAGACAACAGATTGTGGTCTTATGTAATGTTCTCGTCCTTGTGAAGAACCTGTTGGGACAGCTAGCAATGAAGCATATGTACAACAAATGGAAACTCTGGCTCAGAGCGTTTGTTGTATGTGACCCAGCTCTCTTCAGTTTTTCCACTAAACCCTAAAAAGCAGAAAAACCAGTATTCATATTTACTTAATATGATTGAGCAAATAATGTATGATGAATGATTTCAGGTCTGCTTCATATTTTAATCTCTTGTCTTATGTTATATTAAGTCTGACGCCAGTATGAGCTTTTGAAAAATTGCTTAAGGTTGTTCGAAATGTGTCTCAGGCTCCTTGATTAAGATGAAAAATGTGGCTTCCACCTCCTTTATCCTCCAGCAGCTGGAGAATCCAGACGTTAAACCAGTTATAGGGGTTGGCCATTATAAAGAACGACTGCAGTGATAGGAAGGACTGTTATCTGAAAGTTTAGCTAGACGGTTTAACTGGCAAGCAAAAGCACTGTGAAAACAACATTAATCAACTTTTATAGACACAGAAGGAATAGCAAGAGACCAACATATAGCACCCATAATCACTTCTCAGGTTAGTATTGCGTTGCGATAGTGCTTCTCAGGCATTCATGCAGAAAATTGCCCAAAAACTTCATACAATTTTACAGTGAAATAGTAAAATTTCCCAACGGCCAGAGCTTTACAGTCCACCAGACCTCACAGAATCCATAAGACCTCACACCTCTCACCAATACTTCTCACAAATCATCAAGTAGAAAATCAACATGAGAAAGTGGGAAAGGGGAAATAGTAGTGAATAGCTGGCTGTGAGTGTGTGTGTGTGTGTGTATGTGTGTGTGTGTGTGTGTGTGTGTGTATGGCAAATCCCTCTAATAGCAATAGGCCTCTCCAGTGCGTCACTTAGTATTTCAAACGCCATCAATTTCCAGTTGAATAGTTTCCTGAGGAAATACTCATTCAAGTGCTGGCAGAAAGCCTTAGTCTGTACTCTGTAGTTTTCCCATACACACACGCTTGCACACACATACACAGACAAGTTCTCTCACTCAAATTCTCCATCCTACCCTTCGCTGAAACATTCCTCATCTCCTCCGTATCTCTCAGTTCCCAACTAAAATAGCCTTAGTTGGATTTAAGAGTAAAAGATTACATAAACTGTGCTATTGTGATGACAATAATCAAATTCCATGGTGCTAAAAAGTATATGACTTGTGGTAGATATGACGAAGAGACATTAAGTTTCATTCAAATGTAAAATAATGAGATTACATAAATAAATGATACATGCATTTACACCGTTTATTCGATTTTAAAGGCGGACTACTGTTTTAGAGACTATCACGCTCCGCAAACAGCCTCTCAACACAGAATACTTTCGTTAGTGCCCAAAATATATCAGCATTTCTTACTCCAATTTACTTACTGGCATAATAATAATAACAACAACATCAATTTAGGAACCCAACTATGCAGCAGAGATTGTTGGAAAACAACCTCAGGGCTCACAGAGATAATGTCTAAAAGATGAGGTGGAAGTATGCAATTATATTGGTTAGATTTGAAGACAAGTAAATTATCAAAAAAACAAAAGCAAAATGATGAAGGGCATGAAAAACAGTAATTGCAAAACCAGAAAGAGAGAATCTAAAAATAAGGGCTCTTGTCTGATTGTTTTGACCTTTTGCATGATTTTAAAGTGATATCTGCCATATTTCTAGATAAAAATATGAGTATCTGGCAAATATCAAATATGGTGAATCTGAATATCAAGCATACTGTGTTGGATTTGAATGTCACCATTTCATACTATGATGTTGCTGAGATTTATACCTCGAATCCTCTCGATCCAGTCTTCCTCCTCTCTCCCCTCTTCTCATCTTCTGTCTTCCTTTCTCTTCTTCCTCAGGAGCACCAGGAGAGACGGGGCTTAAAGGAGAGGTTGGTCACACAGGAAAGATGGGGCCTGCTGGAGATAAAGGTGCAACAAAAAAATTCATTTCAATCTCTGCAAAGTTCATGTACATGTGTAAACACACATCTTATAACTTTTCGTTAGCATTACTAATTCACATACATTGTATTCAGAACAGGCGCAACAAGGAGAAAAATTCTTACCTTTAGTGTCTGTAAAAAATTCTTCCAAAAAGCCAAAAAGAAAGAAAGATTGATGAACCGTCTGTCATGTTTATGAATTTGTTCTTGTCCCCATGCCATGAAACTTCTCAACCTGCAGAAAAGAGCTTGCAGTTTTCGAAGACATGCAACAAGAATGGCAGAAATGTAGCTAAATAAAATAATTGCCCAAAAGAAGAAATATAGCTTCCTGAACTCCTCCTCAGCTTGGACAGCTGCACCATAACCATCTACGCAAAACAGTCAAACAACTAGAATGGAAATTTCTACACAATTCAGAAACGTAATCAGTCCCAAGTCTAATACACACAAGCAGGAATTGCTTCAAAACTAGTCATTGAGAGGTTTTCAGCCAATTACAGTTTATGTTTTAGGTTATCACATCTAAAGATAGAAGAAAACATAATCCTATGATGTCATGCTGTTGTTTTGGCCCGGGGTGGTTGAAACAATTTCTATCTTTATTATTATTTTAATGAGCAGTCATGTTCTCCTGCCTTTCTACACATTTACTTTGCTCAGTATTCATTATGTTTAATATGCTTACAGGAAAGTGGCTGTGCATCAGCCATGTCAGGCAAAGCAGTGAGGTCACAGGTTTGGATTTTGTTGGATCCTGAGAGCTCATTGCTCATAAAACACCTGGGAAAAAAGCACATTTTCAGGGCAGTGTTGGCTTCAGAAGAAACACAAGCTACAATTCAGTTACTCTTAGAGACTTAGAATTTTTATCATGCCACAGTTTTCAATTTTCCTATCTATGTTAGCAAAACTGGTGTTCGTCCAAGATACTGTGAGAATATTCTGATAACACGAGCTGGTATGGTTTCTGTTTACTATAATGCTATGGATAAGCCAGTGAGAATACAGTATATGCACATCTGCATATGGCATAGACAAAAGAATAACTACCTAAAGCTATAAGCTATAAAACTAAGTGTTATTAGTGAAACTCACTACAGCAGGATTGTTCGAGGGCATTGTACTCTATGCTCCAGATGGACACTCCACAGCATATCTGGGAGCATTTTATTTAATAACTTATGAAGCTACTATACTGGCAACGGGATAGTAAGTTAAAACTAAAGCCAGAAATATTTTTTTTTACAGTTTTTTACTGTATTTGCATATTTTGAGTGAGTTATTCTTACATTCATATCACTGTGATTCAGGAGCGTCAACTGAAGGCCCAAATTGTGGCTGTTTATCTCTTTCACAATCACAAAAAAAACACTCACGCAGCTCAGACTGTACAGTTACCATATTTCAATGTTCTGGCTGTTCCTCAAAACCATCCCATTGTGATGTTTGTACTGCAGCCCACTTCCCCAAAATGTGCAACTGCCGGTTGGGTTAATTTCCACAGTTAAGCAGTAGTATAAATGAATATGTTTTGGAGACAATGTGGATAACATTCACATACAAAGGCTACATTTTACCCATATTTACATTTTGTAATAAATTGTTTGTACAATATTGAATTGAAGTTTAAATCTGGGTAATAATCTCTAAAATCTAAACTTGTGTGCAGCAAGATTGAACATGTTTTATGTATGATACTGTCATCTAGTGGTAATCATTTGTAACTACATCATAATATCATCTAATGATAGAATAATCATTGATAGTCAGTGATAATAGAGTATTATTTATTAATATTTTATCAAAGGCAAGATAAAATGAATCTCAAATAAATCTCAAGTCTCAATTGTAAGAACGGTCTCACATGTCATTTCTATTCCTCTGCAGGTGACAAAGGGGATTCAGGTTTTGATGGGCCTTCTGGTTTAAAAGGGAAACCAGGTGAGATTCCTGTACAAGACTGTAACGCCATTCTGCTTGCCATGATGATGATGTTACAGCAATTTTACAATTTGAAATACACATTTTAGATTAATAATGTTTCTGTATTTCCCTATAAAGTTACTGTAGACATTCTCTGGGATGTTCACCACTGCAGCAATAAAGGAGAGCAGCATTAAACATAGAGCAGTCAGAAATCAGTTAATGACTAAGAAGTTAAAAAGCTACAGCTTCAAGTGTTTTTGTGCATGTTTAAAACCACATAGGCTGACTAATGTAAGTCTCATATCCCTTTTAAACAGTAGTTCCTCAATTATGATAGTACAGCAGGGCAATGATCCCAAACATTCAGACAAAAGCAAACAATATTTTTTTTAAGGTCAAACAGTGGAATGTTTGACTGCCTGAGTCAGTGACCTGATTGTATGTTTCACTTGCTGAAGACTAAACTGGGGGCAAAAAGCCCAGAAACAATGGCTGCAGTTCACACACTCAGCAGAGCATCACCTGGGAAGATACCAAGTGTCAGTTGATGTTTGCTGGTTACAGACTCAAGAAAAATATGTCACAGTCCTACTATGTACTAACTGCATTGTGAACATATCATAAAAGAGCAAATAATACTTCATTAACTTAATTTAAATAGACCAAGACTTAGGTGGAAGAGCCTTTTGCCATGCAACACCAAAGGACACATCTGGTTAAAGTGACTGGGACTCATTAGATCCTGTAAAAACTAAAATGCCAACCCTTGTTTAATCTAACAGGCACTACATGCGACTGTGGCAGGTACAGGAAGGTGGTCGGACAGTTGGATGTCAATGTAGGCAAGCTGAGGAATGCTGTCAAGTTTGTAAAGAATGGTGAGTCTTGAGTGGTCTGGTATCTAAAGTTCGAAAACATTAAAGATAGACTACAAAAGCTATATTAAGTTCATATTTAATTTGTATAATTTATGAATTTGTAGGTCTTCATGGGAAGAAACACTATGTTTTGTTATTTAAGATTTAATATTTCTATTGCGGTCCTTGGTGCCTACTATCATTTAAGAAAGTATTCAAAACAAGTCAATGTTTTTAGGCTGAAATTAAATTGGGCTAGAAATTCCTTATTTGCCCACTGTCAGTTTGTAGGAATTAAACAACATACAATAATTTGTTTTTTCATGCATGTGCTTCCTCTCGGCATGTAATTTAATTTAACTTTGAAAAAAACACATAGCCTCTCTTGATCCATGTTTCTGTCCATTTCCTGTGATTTTAGATCTGACAGTTAAAGCGATAGATACAGTAAAAATATGGACATATTTTTTTACAATTATGTGACCGAATTTGATGTAGAGGTTACCATAGGTACAACTACCCTGGCCTACCATAGAAAAGCTTAATAACATGTAGTATTAGTCTACTTACTTCTAATTAGTTTGGTGTCTGTTTTCTTTGATTTACATTTAATGTTGTTTTTTCTTGTCTGCTAAAATGCAATTTGTTCTCATCAAAGAAAACTGCAGTCAATTATCATGGGAAACATTTTGATAAGATAACTCTTAATGACCTTTAAACTTTAACCCTTTCCTGTCCAGTCATCTTGGGGCTGACAGAAACAGAGGAGAGGTACTACCTGCTGGTGAAGGAGCCCAAGAGGTTCAGGGAGGCCTCAATGAACTGCAAGCTAAGAGGAGGCACCCTGGCCATGCCGAAAACCATAAACAGCAACCGCCTCATGGCAGATTATGTCAGTCAGGCAGGACTGACAAGAGTTTATATAGGGGTGCAGGCTCAAAACAAGGACACAGTAAGTGGTCCCCAGTAGGACATACATCGGCACACACACACACACTGAAGCAGGTGAACTGTCACTTTCTGGTCTTTAAGTAGAAGCAGATCAGTCATCAGTAACTGTTACAAATCCATTAAACAACATGAATTAATGTATCAACAAGCAATTTATAACTTTTCTGGATGATCAGTGATGAAGAGTCATACTGTGGAGGATGACAAACACAATGCTGCTGCCGCTATTTTCATCTCCTGTCCTGTCTAAAGCAGTATGATCATCTAAGGACAAATTCCTCTGAGACCTGGTTAACTCTTTTATGAGAGTGTTCCCTGGTGTGAATAATTTTCTCATTATTTCTCTCCTATGTTTCAGGATGGAGCACACAGTTATGTTTATGCAGACTCCAGCCCTCTGCAGGGCTTTGCAGCTTGGAGTCAAGAGGAGGAACTGAATTCCAGATTATCTCCCACCACAAACTCCAGCTGCGTCGAGCTGCTCAGCACGGGAACATGGGGTCATGTGGAGTGTAATGCCACCATGTTTTTCATCTGTGAGTTCCCAAAAAGCAGGAGAAGAGGAGGAGGAGGAGGAGGAGGAGGAAGAGGAACACCTGCCTTAGCATCATCATAATTCAATGAGACATGCAGACTTGCATGCAAAAGCATATACACACACAGTATGTTTTGTAGTAGGCTTATGTATTGGCAATTTATGTAGTGTAAGGATTTTGCACATTGCTCATTTGAAAAATAAAAAGTTACTTCATTAGATGTCACATGCTTTCAAATTTAATTCTGAACATGTGTTATGTATTTTCTGTATGTAACAGGATTTGTACAGTGTGTGATTCCAATTGCCATACTGTGCATATTTAGCAGTGTACAGTAGTTTTTTGGCTCATGGGAGGTGTCTCTCAATGCTGCTGATGGTTGTGAAACTTTGCCAGAGGGAAGGGCAATGAGGGATATGCCCATGGTTGTGTAACTAAGTGCCCCCCAGATCATATCAATATGTACGAAGTGTAAAGAATGAATGCATTTTTCTTAGCAAACTAGCTAGCTAGCCGCTGTGCTAATAACTTGTTGATTTTTTACAGAGTGCTTTGTCTGAGTCAGCCATGGCAAGCCAACCGTATAACTCACTATATATTCTCTTCCAGGTACATATGTTGATGTAACTGTATTTTTTGTACCGTTTTTACTGTAAAACTTCGACAGTTCAGGAGATATGTCTCAGTGTGCTGTATCTGAGCCGACCATGGTGAGCCAACTGTGTGACTGCACCAGTATATATATTAGTTCCTATCCAAACAAACAGCAGCACAGAAATAAACAGCAGCCTCTCTGTACATCATTCCTGCACTCAAAAAACACGACGCAAAGTCAAAGGTTTGCTGCAGTTTCAGTAGTGCCTGGCTGAGCTCAGTTTCATCACATTACATGTATTCTGTGGTTTGATACCAGGCTGCTACAGCGGAAGCACCACTGAAAAATAACTCTTGCTGATCTTGCATAACAATGAACATTTACTTCGAGAAGCTAAGAGTGTTTTTTTTATTATTATTGCACTTCAATAAGAAATTAAGGCAAAAGTTTTCAGACTTCTTAAAAACAGAATAAGGAAAATAGATGAGACACTAGTTGGGCCCACTCAAGCCATATTATTCAAATACCAAATGCAGAGGGAATTTAACCTTGTTTTGTGCTCCCTCCACCCATACTCAAATAAGTGTGCACAATTTCTTATGCAAATCATGGATGTGCATGTGTATGTAGGCCTCTGCTTGTTCTACACACACACACACACACACACACACACACACACACACACACACACATACACACACACACACACACACACACACACACACATACACACACACACACACACACAAACTCACCCCGTGTGGTAAGCCCTTCCCTCCATCTCTTTGGCACATGATAAAAGCTGCACGTCAGTCACTCATCTCATCCAGGAGCTTTTGTGTTTGTCCACCTGTCTGTACGGCTCTCTTTCCCCTTGTGTAAACACAGGTGAAGTGAAGAGTGAGGATGAAGTGTGCGGCTGTTGTTGCTACCCTGCTAGTGATGGTGCAGACCCAAGGGAAAACCCAGACATGTATATTAAAGTAAGACATCTCCATCTCTTTACATAAGTAAGTGCATGGTGGTTATAGGCTGCAGATGATTTTAGTCAATCAAAGGTGATAATGGGCAGGTTAAAGCAATTCAATTATGAATATATTGTTGTACAAATTCTAAAAACTGAAATGATCAGTTTCTAGCAATAAAAAGTTGAGGATAATAACATTGAAATGTATTCATGGGGAATCAAGTGTAGCAATAAATGTGAAGGCATGTGTTTCACATGTGTAGCCTATGTGTCACTATTGTTTTAAAATCAAAAATATCTACTTTACTTCAATGTAGATGACAGTTGGCGAACAGACTATGACAACTTGAGTCATTCACAACAGGTTTGTAATTTTTAAACAGTAGTTTGTCTTCAAGATTGCAAGTAGTAACATCGTGAAGACAAAGACAGAGGTTTGAATTGGGAAAATGCTAGATTCAACTGAATAGGCCCTTCAGTGAGTAGAGATGCCATGTTGATATGAGGAAGTGCTACTGAGGTACAGTTGTATGTGAAATAAATGAATGCTGGTATCTTACATCTTACAGAAAAGACTGTCCATTCAAAACATTTTTTAAATGGATGTATACTGTTTAGAAGTAATATTCTTATGTGCTCTTTCTATGTCTATAATCTGACTTTCACATACAAATGTAATCTGAAAATGAATCAACAGTAAAGGAAAAATGTTTTTTTCATCGTGTATGTTATTGAAACATTTCTCAAGGAAACTTATTCTCCACTTCAAGATGTGATGGTATAAAATCTCCCTCCAAACCAAAATGTAATAACCTGAACTCATAAAAAAATGTCTGAGGTGAGATGGCAAATTGCATCCCACACAAATGGCTTCTCTCCAGTCTCAATGGCCTTTTATTAATAGGCAACTTGTTAGCCAAACCAACTTTATAAGGTCAGAATATGTCGGACTGTGTGCCATTCAGCTGGATGTGGCAGTTTGCACCCATGTAGTTAAAAAATTAATTACAGCTTCAAGTAGCCTAAATCAGAAGTATTTGGGTGTAAGCACACATCTTGATCGGAAACTACGCACTTAAGGTCAAAGATCTTAGATCTACCTAAGTTGGTAAAAAATGTGTGAGTGTGTGAAAATGTGATTAACGTTTCTTGTTCTGCAATTTGCTTCTGACCTTGGTTCACACAACACAGCAGTAAAGACAGACTGGTGAGGAGAAACATTGGTTCAAACACTGTATTAGTTCAGTCTGGCTGGTTGATTCTAACATTGGTTCGGGCTGGGGTGAAGCTAAGCCAGGGCGGTGGGGGAGATAGTTGGTTTCCAATACGTAGTGCTTGGACATTTTAATACCTAACTTTCTAAATGGATTGAACTACACGTTTGTCAGGTTTTTGAGTGTTATGCACCTTTAGGCCACTAGAGGGGGACTGACTAGGGGTTGTAGTCTAACTTCATATCACAGAAAAAAACTGTAGCCTCTATTTATTTTTCTGTCTCCTTACAATCTAAAGAATTGTAAATAATCTGTGAAATGTACTAGTTTATGATAAAAGTGCAGAGGGTCTTACAATGTGGCCTTTTATTCTTGTTTTGTTTTTTGTGACTTATAGCCTCAGATTACTAAACAATTTTCAAGTGGAGGACCTGCCTACATTACAAATCTACCTCGCAGGTAGGCACA
Organism: Thunnus thynnus; assembly: GCF_963924715.1. Classification (NCBI taxonomy): domain Eukaryota; kingdom Metazoa; phylum Chordata; class Actinopteri; order Scombriformes; family Scombridae; genus Thunnus; species Thunnus thynnus. The sequence goes on from NC_089526.1 coordinate 21,274,948, forward strand.
TTAGTTAACATGGTTATATGAACTGTACAGTATTTGGGGAGAAACCACACTCCCTGCCATTCACATCCAATGTCAAAGATCATCCTTGAACTGAGACGGATTAAGATATTTGTAGGGAACAAAAGATTTCTTGCAAATTTACCCTGCTCTTTGGCCCTATGTAACCTGCCTGTGTTCACTGCTACCAAAGGCTATCAAGGCTAACTATTGTCACTTAAAGGCTACAGTTATACTCAAGCATTGATAATGAGGCATTGAGAAGTTGGTTGAGCGGGCTTCCCCTAAACTGTACCCATACATGCTTTGCACATTCACATTCACGTGCTGACATCCTGTTAGGAAGTCTTATGTAAGCGGAGTTTTGCTGACTGTCCTGTAAAAGTGCCCTGTTTAAAGGCTCATTCCGCAATCCTCGTGTTGATAAAAGACGACACCCAAGTCACAGTGACAGTGGACTGATACTCAGTTATGAGCATACAATTAGAAAATATGCATGGTAAATGAATCTGCAAAATTTTTCAAGCAAACACATGATAAACAGTGTATTTTGAGAGTTACAGTATAGAGAAATGAAAGTAAATGCTTCATATATTGACTACAACTAATGTCAAAAAATATCATAGTGCAGCTTTAAATGCTTATCCAGGCATTGCCAGACACAAGAAATATTTTCCTGACGTTTGTATTTGCTGTGTCAGCAGATCATTGGGTCTTAATAAGAACTGTTTGATGCAACACTTGTAAACTTGCAACATTCTGTGCTAGAGTGAAGACCAGGAGGGTGATTAAACACTTTATGACAAATCTGACAGATGGCAGTGGCATTCAACAGCAAGGCTGGGGAGATTGGAGGAGATGGTTGGAAGCTGATGGATAATGACGAGAGACCCATATACGAGGGGAGATCCAAAAGTTCAGGTAAGAATGCACACTTATATGCAGTACAGCATTTACTGCTGTAGTAATTGTAGCCTATGGCGTATATGAGGAAATGTATAGGGACTGACATAGTACTGCTAATTAAATGATGTAATAAAATTACAGAAATGCATTGCTCATTTGTGGTTCATTTCTTCATTGGGATAATGTGTGATTCAGTGTGGTGCATTGGAGCTGCTACAGTGGGTCTGGGGCTGCTGATCCTTCTTCTGCTGGCTGTGACCTTAGGCTTAGTGGCCCACAGTGAGTACAATACGGTCTCAACAATGACCATAAGTGCCCAATAAAATCTAATTATGTGAGTGCAGAAATCAGAGTTGGTTTAAAAGTCTAATAAGCAAGCTTTGAATCCTTCAGGTCTATAAGCATCTCTTATTACTGTAAGCTTTCCTGTGTAGGAGTGATCATTTGATCATTTACATGGTCATTCATGATTTCTCAATGATCTTGTTACAGATACCAGAGCCACCAGTCCTCAGGGCATAGAACAACTGTTCATTGGTCAAACTGCGTGTGAAAACTTGACTCTTCAGTGGATCCAGTTACAGAAGAGGTACAACATGTTGTCAGAAAACAAAAACCAGTTACTGACCATGTTCAGTTCTCTGGCTGAAGAGAGAGACGCCCTCAAAGATGAGAGAGACCAACTGATGATGGTTTCCAGCAACTTGACTAAAGAGATGGAGCTGCTCCAGAGCCGATTCAACACTGTGGTTGCAACTCGAGATGAGTTACAGGAGGAAGCCAACAGGCTGAATCTCAACAGATCGAGTAAGACATGAACAACAAATTAAAACTTGAACAGAATCTTCCACGTTCATATACAGTATGAAGATTTTATTTGGATTCAACAGTGTAGAATTGAAATTGAACAAGATTTAACAAATAAAAGTTCACAAGACTCCGGTGAATACGTTCAATATTACATTAAACAGCATATATTCCACTAATCATTACTAATGCAGCATCCTTTCAGGTCACCCATTATATTTCATGCTGGTCTTTCTGATTGGGATATCCAACTGTGTTGAGCATTTGTCAGCAATGCAAGTACAAAGCTTGGTTATTGATGAATGCAAGTGGTCTTAATAATTATGTACTGTCTGTTTAATGTTATAGCAAGGTATCGGATGCCTCTGTATAACTTAAAACAGACAACAAAAAAATCTTGTATCAAAAATAGCATCTCTCTGAGTCAAAGTTTTGCAGAGAGCATGCTTTGTGCACCACAAGTGAAAGTTTAATCTTCATAACTGTTAAATTGCAATTATCTGCAATAATCTGCATGGTTGTGTAGGAATCATTTAGCCAAGTGCAGGCTGTGGTACAACTATTTTTTTTTCTCTTCTTAAAGATTTAACACGATGATATCCTAAAGGTCCTTTCTGACCCATGCACATTTAATTGCAGTACACACAATAGGAATGCAGACTACATAGACCCTTGATCATTAGTATGGAGATGGTGGTGTAGGCCTACAGCAAATGTGTATTTCAGCTTTATCAAAGTTTTATAATCTTGTTCAATATTCCACAGTCTTTGTTTGGTCTGATGTATGATTTGCTGCTGGCATGTGCTTGAGGAGTGCCCAAGCCAGGTGTCACATTTTGATTTGTTGTTAATCACATCACTTAACGATGGAAATCAATGTAGAAAAACAGGACTTACAATGACTAACATACACATATGCTTTCTCTAGATAAACTTTGTCCCCAGGATTGGAAAAAACACAACAACAAATGCTACTATGTCTCTGAAACTGGATTGACTAAAAACTGGGAAAGAAGCAAAAAAGACTGTGAGGACAGAGGAGCTCACTTGGTGATCATAACCACCGAAGTTGAGCAGCAATTTGTCACCAGATTTTACGACCGAACCTGGATAGGACTGTCTGACAGGGACCAAGAAGGCAAGTGGAAGTGGGTGGATGGGACAGGCCTGGTAGGTGATGGATTCTGGCAAGAAGGGGAGCCCAATGATCATTCTCGGAATGAGGACTGTGTGGAGGTCTCTCGTGGAGGAGATGGATGGAATGACGTGCGTTGCAGTCTCAAGTTATCATGGGTTTGTGAGGGTCAAGATCTATCATGAAGCCATACAAGTATGTCTTTCAGTTTATGTCAGTGAGTTCTTCTATCTCATTGTAGAGTGTATCACATGTTTTCATGTTCATGTCCATCTTCTTGCTCAAATATTATTTGCCAGTGTTGATGAGCTCTATAATCATTTTATGTGTTCATTATAAGCAAACAAACTTATCTTTCTAAATTCTTTTAAACAACAAAAAGCACTGAAATAATGTAAAGGTGATATATCCAGTGAAAAATGATAGCATCCTGTAAAGTTTCCTTTCATCTTCACATTATCATATCTTGTTTATTAATGTTTGTTCCTGCTTATGTCAATAAATTGGTAATTGTAAACTTGTAAACATGAGCCAAAATATATTGTTCACCAAACTGACAAATTATCCAGTCAATGATAAGTGTAATGCACAATGTTGTAGCTTTTGAATGTTTTCTCCCATTGCTTATAAGAATGAACAATATAAACACTGTTGAATGTTTGTTGCATGGAATAAAGCATAAGAATCAGTTGTTTTGTCTGACGGAAGGTTTATCTCTGGCTTCCTACTGGGCTGATGATGGAAGTGAGCCCCCAAAGTCCCACCGTCCAAAAGGTCTTTCCATGTACAAAGAACAGGGTCAAATATGTGTCTCTTGCATCTTTTCCTTTCTCACCCATTTCCTTTATGCTTGAAAAATACCAGCTATAACAAAAGTTTCTAATCTTGCAGCAGTCTAGCAATCTTATAAACAATGGCCCTATACCACGTGATAGGATGCACATTCTAATCATCCTTTTCTTGATTCACACTACGAGCCACACTAAACTGAACTAAGGCCAGTACCCTCTCAGAGGTTGTGTCAACATTGGTTCACATAATCCAAATCCTAGATAAACATTAACTGTGGTTGAGCATAAGAAACTGTTCTTACCAACTGACATGAAAACAAAGCCCTTTTACTTTTAAGCTTTTTTTTTTTTTTTTTTAAAAACTTGCTCCCAAAAAATGACCCTCCAACACATAATGTTTCAATTCTCATATTTAGCACAAACACAATAAATGTAGGTGAGTCCCTTTGGAAAAATCAGTTCTCCACTCTCCTCTGCTGTTAGCCTAACCTTTAAACCAATATTTACTTTTCAGACTTCTTTGCTCCTGCTCTGTGAAGGTTAATCAGTACACACACTATTGTTTCTTAGCCCTCATTTATTCGCTTACAATGTTAAAGTAATCGATGGAATCTACAAGTCATGACTCCAACTATCTGATTTTCCTTCACAGTGACGTTCCTGGTGTCTGCTAGTGGCCGCTCAAACACAAGGAATCAAGTGTTTGAACAAGCCGAAATGAGAGTAAAATTGCTGCCTTCAGTTGCTGTTGGAATAAACAAAACTCCACGATGAACACAGACCTGTACAATTTAATGACTGCAGTTATCAAAAATTGACATTTAGGGTGGTGAGAGGATAAAAGCCATGTAGACAACCTATGTGGTGATCCATCATGGTAATCACACCCTCATTCCTTTTTATGGGAAACTTTATATGATCATCATCTGACGCAGATGCAGAGTCATAAAAACAGATATATTTTGCCAAAAGTTATTAGCATATCATAACCATTAATCAGCGTGTTTATATCAATGCATGGGTTGTCTGGGAATCATTCCTTAGTCATGCAACTTCATGCAACTTCTACCCAATATAGTAAGTAATTAATTAAAGCTTAGTTACTTAACTCATCACTTATTTGCTTCATTTTGCCACTATTTCACATATAAACTTGATTTCTAAAACCATTTAAAGAAATGGACTGTGATCTTGAGATAGCATTGTATTTGGGGGTGTTAATTTAATCTGATGCATCCACTTGCACCCCCTCGCCCATGTTATATTATCACTTTACTATAATAATAGACAAACCAATCAAACATAGTGCAGTATCTCCTTTTATTTTCAAATTGGATGCTTGGATGCAGGAGCTTACGTGAGGTCCTTGAATGCAGCATCGGTTTCCAGGGAGTGGCCCCTGCACCTGTCCGACCTGTTTAGGGGACACATGACTCCAGAGGAATTTCCCCCGCTGCTCCCGTCCTTTTGTTTAACGGAGTCTTTTGTAGTGGGATACAGAGGGTGAGCGCCAGAGGAGAGGGGGCGAAAGAGAGAAGAGAGAGGGAGACACAGAGATGTCGGAACCAGCCACTAATCCCGCTGCCACCTCGTTCCCAGCGCCAACTATTTCCTTACCTTTGGGACTGGAAGTATTGAGGACTTACTCTGGAGCTCTTGTCTGTTTAGAAATAGTAAGTGTTTTGTTTTGTTTTTCTTAAAGAAGGTTATGGTTGATATTAAACTGTATATTATATTCTTAAATGTAGCAGTTACCTCAGTGGTGTTGTAGAAATATTCTACTGAAACCCTATAGTCAATATTTCTTTATTAATAATTGACGGCCATTTGTTGTTGAAGTTATCTTGGAGGCTGGTGACACATACTTTCTGGTGTGGGCTGCTCTGTATTCAAACGCCGTAGGCTGGGTTTGTTGCGTACAGTCTGACAGTTAAAGCAAAGGCAAATGTCGCCCCAAGCATTGGCCAGTATTGGCCAGGGCTTGGGCACCTGTTTCTTACAGAGAAACAATAGTTCAGACCAGAATGCAACGCCCTGCAGGTGGGGCAGTGCAGGCCTGTAATTATACCAGATGTATCATGAGCACCAGTCATCTCCTTTTTATAATACAATATTAATCATGGCATTAATAACAGTCCATTGGTACGTTTTGGTTTATATCTGCATAGTGGCAACTTCATTTTCTCCATCTTGATGATCTTTAACCCTGCAAGGTGACCTCTACCGTGCCTTAACACACCACCAACAAGTTGTTATTGAAATGTTAATGCATTTTCCAACATGTTGTAACTGTCAAAAGGTACAATTGACAGCTGGTATGCTGTAGTTTCTTTAAAGTTCCTTATTAGCATCTTCTGTGTTTTAATACATTGTGTTACCTTCAGGATTTAGATGTGCAGGTTTGTCCCTTCGTCAAAATAAACCATATTAAAGATAAGACATCAGGCTACTCCTCTGTCATATGTCATTTGTTCCTCTGCCTTGCAGTCTGTAATCAAACACAGTGTCTTTATGGCCTTTCAATAGCAACATTTGCATCCTGGTAGCCCTTTCTACAAAGGGAAGCTCTGGAGATAAAACAACAGGTTGCTTTTAGCAGGAGACGAAATTGCTTTGAGCAGTGTACATTTATTTATTCAAGGCGGGCAGCCGACTCTGTTTTTAGCACCACAGGAACCCCTGGCCTCATGCTACCTTACATTAAAAAGACCCCAATGAGTCCCAAGCAGTGAGGTAAACTTTGGGAAAAACAGATCACTGATATCTGAGCAGGAATCTGTATCAGCAGATGTCCTGAGTTAAGGTATCAGAATCAGTATCAGGAGAGAAAATGTTGGATCATTACATTCATTCATTATAATGCACCATTCTTAGTATGTCATAAACTGTTGATAGAACTGTAACTATAGAAATGTGTCCTCTGAAACATGTAACGGATCCAAACAAGATCTTTCTAAGTGCTTTTCCCAGCACTGGCTAAAGAATTAGTTTAATTTCTGCATGTACAATAAAACTCACACTGTATCTGTCACCAATATGAGTGTTTGTTTATATCCCCAGTTGTTTGGTGGTCTAGTATGGATCCTGGTGGCTTCCTCCAATGTGCCCGTGCCTCTGCTGCAGGGCTGGGTGATGTTTGTCTCTCTCACCACCTTCTTCCTCTCCTCCGCCTACCTCACTCTCCTCATCACTGGCCTGGCTGACCGCATCAACACTGACTGGAACTTCTTGGTAAGTCATTGATAAGTGAGTTGATAAGTCAGCCATCCATGTTATCCAGCTGTTGATCTAGCTTTCTGTCTGTCTATCTAGCATGCTATCTATCTGTCTAAAGTGTACATGGCCTGCATCATAACCAGAAAAGGAAGATATTTCTATTAGGTATATTAATATTTTATATTTGACATATTAAATATTTAACTGTTATTTAAAACAGCAAGGATATGCGGGAGATGAGAGAAAAAGTCCAATCCCACTAAAATGTAAGATGGCTGTCGGTGGCAGAGCAGTGTTTGATAATGTTGCTATGGCAGTGACTATTGTTTGGTGCGTGAAAGTCAAAGATCTGGTCCAGTGGCAAACCTACAAATCATTCTTCTGGTAGCGGCAGCATTTTTATTCAACTTGTGTTATGAACTGTCTTCATATCAAACAATGACTGCACTATGAAAAGCGAGCCAGTTTATTTCTACCAAAAGACTGTATTGAAATAGTCAAATACAAAGCATGATGGGTAGTTGAGGCTTTCCCTGTAGATGACCTTGGGGTTTTCTAAATGACATTTCCTATTGTACATTATTCCTCTTAATGTATGAAAAGTAAATCGCTTTTTTATTGTTATTGCTGATAGATAACATAGTATTTTTAAGTCTAATTTTCAGTGTGGCTATTATGGATGGGAAACTTGTGATTTGACCCATCATTATAAGGCACATCCAATTATGGACACACATGCTGAGAATAAACAACAAAAGATACACATTTGGGGTATTGTGTCAATACGGTATGTTAGTCACGATATCACATGTGAAATCTTAGCAGGAGTTGTTCTTTCATGTCACACATCAGTACAGTGTGTATACCTGTGTGTCTGTGTTGTTGTAATGTTAGCCTAACATTACAAATCTCCCATAAAAAGAGCATTTTATGTCACTGAAAAAGACACTGAATATTATAGACAGGTCTATAGTGTTTGCAGTTTTATTATTTAAGACAAACTCTCAGTAACTTGAGGTACTATTAGAACAGGAGCTCGCAAACACATTAAAGTTAACCAAATAAATAGTTTCTTTACTAAAATGATCAAACTACACAGTGAGGCAGCTCATTTTATTATTAGCCCTCTTGTAGCATAATATAAATCTGGCTTATTCAGAGACAAGCAATTACACTTCGTCATCTCAAAATGACAGAATTTAACACTCTAAATTAAACTGCCAACTTCTATTACCATGTTCTGACTGTGCCAGTGTTCACCATAGCCCAGTTGTTACTATGACAGATTTAATTGCCTGCATAAATGCACATAAATCACTGTTTTAAAAGTGGCTTTAAATGCTCTCAACATCTGCTAGTAGTGATCCAGGAACAGAAATTAAATGAGGATCTGTCAGAATAGCAGCACTAGTAGTGTCCAAGAAGCCCACAAAAGCCCATACAGCTCTAGTGCTTTTCTTTTTAGTCATTAGTCATAAGTAGAGTCAGTGAGCTCTAGATTTATTCCAGGAACTGGGAATACAAACTACTACATAATAATGAGTCTAAGGTATGGACAGGTCTGCTTGGCTTTAGACGGTTTCAATAATGGTCCTTAAATGGGAAAGTAGCACATGCTGTACATGTACTCAGACAAAATCAGCTTGTTGCTTGTTATTTCAGCACTGCCATAAATATGATGAGTATGTTCATGATATAAGAGAACATGTGAAGCTGCTCCATGTCCTCATGTTATGTCATTGTAGAGGACTCTGTGTTAAGTCTGGGTTCTCAGACTGAGCCAGCCTTGCCCCGGGCTCCAGGCCTTGCTCCCAGGAGTAGCCAGGCGTGTGGGGTTGTTTGTTTTCGGCCGAACAATGAGTGACATGGATGATGAGCTCACACCATAACGCAACAAAGGCCTGTCTGTTGTCCCGCCAAGCTCACAGAGTTGACAACACAAACTCTCATTAACCTCCTTTACACTCTGACATGACCTCTCTCTATCTTTTCTTTGTATCTTTTATCTCTTTTCTGTCTTTAACTCCAAATCTCTTAAACCTGTGTTACTCTCATTTTTTTTAAATTCTCTCTTGTTCTTTTATTTGCCATGTTTGTTGTATATACTTATTATAAGCTTTGCAATTAATTTAAAAGGTTGATGCTTTGACAGCTAGCCAGTGCACCTACTGTATTGTCTAATAATTACACAATGGGATAAAACTCACACGTTGGTCATTCTTTGCTCCCAACTACTGGAAGGAGGACAAATCTTCCAAACATTTATCCTGCTAAATGGAATTTAACAGTTGTTCAGCAGGTTTACGAAAAAAACAAACTTTTGCTGTTCTTGTGTCTGTTATTTACACTTGAAACATGAAACTCTTGAACTTCTGTTCTATTTATTTCTAATGCATTCTCTCTTCTGTTTCTCAGGATGTGGTTTACCATTTTGTAGCTTTGCTTTTCTACTTTGCTGCCTTCGTGCTGGAAGCAGCAACTACAGCAGCTAATGGAGGAGCCAATATCAAGCCACTGCCTAACAGCACTGAAACTGTAATGTGTATAACCTACCCCCGAGGCAATATATTCACAGTACTGAATGAGAAGCAATACAGTATTAATGTGGCAGCTACGGTGAGTGATATCTTTTAAACTGAGTCTGTCATATTATGTACAGTGCATGCTGAATTTGTGCATTTTATTTCATATTATCACTCATAGCACTGTCTTAATGAATATAGCCCAATGTCAAACTTCTACAGAGGTAGGGGAGTTGCTGAAAGTACCTTAGAAAGTTAAAAACCTCCCTCATGTTGCAATAGAATTCACAGTATTCGAAGCAATACTGCTCATGGTATCATGACAGGTTATTGCTTTATAATCATTAAAGCCCTATTATACTCTTTCAAACTCTCAATAAGTCCTGTCAGAAAGAAAAAACAACTCATTTGACTCATCTGCAAAGTAACCTCCCATTAGACTAAACTCTAGTTTTGGTCTACCTTTTCATCATATGTGAAAGAGTGTCCCTGTTTCCATAAATAAACAGAATATACTGTCTGTCTGTGGCATCCTGCTATCAGCTAGAACTGTCAGGCCATAAAACAGTGTGATAAAAAGCAGATGTCAACTATCCTCTTTGATAGAAATATAGGAGGTTATGTTAGGTAAGGCCATCTTTTATGTTGACAAAACATGTACTGGGCAAATCGTTACTAAAAATAGTGATGTTCAATTGTAGGACCAATTTTTTAGCACTATTATGATCATCTTCAAGTGTATGGATTGAGCCATTTTGAAATGGAATATGAAATATTGGAATGAAATATATACTGTATATGATCACTGATACAGTAGTTCATGTACCTGTATCTCCATGGATTTTTACAAAGCTAAACTTATTGCTGTAACATGAAAGCTAGATAAAATGGAAGAATCAACCTAGAGCACAGTCTATTTTACCAACATATTTTTTATATGGTGGTGTAAAAGACTAGATCCTAGAACAGAGTGTTTGACAGAAGGGTTCAGATTATAATTTTAAATAATTATTTTAGCCAATTATTAAGTAAAAATACCAAATATTTGCTGGCAATTTAAAAGATAATGAATATGTGTGCGTCAAAATTAATAGTAAAAGTAATAGCTAGTTGTTAGTTGAAAGGTTTTTCTGACCAAGTGGTTTATTTTTTCTCTTTTGTCTTTTGTCTCAGATATTTGCATTTGTGGTGACACTATGCTACGGCTGCAGTATGATGATGGGCTTCAAGAGATGGAGGATGTAACCTGCAGTACATGAATACAACCTAATTTTATAACTGTTTCATAACTTCAGCATGTATTAAAACATCAGCCACAACATCCACATCCTGCTATTCAGTTCAGTTCAGGTCAGTTAGAGCTTTATATTAATAATGGGAAACTCATGTCAACATGCTATCACATCGCAGTCACAGTCAAAACACAGGTTTAGATTTTGGAGCAATAAAATTCACACAGGAATCAAAGCCCCAAAGAAATATTTTCTGACTATAATAAATCTTGTTCTGAGAAATTGAAAGAATTTGTTTCAAGTTTGGCGGTTAAATGTATCTTGATTTTTTAGTTGTTCAGTTAGCATACGATTTGATTCATTTGCTGATAACCAACCGTTTCTATAGCTTTAATTAACCCCTCCAGCAAAAATCTATGTTGGAAATTAGAGAAAGTTGTGAGGGGACTGTGTCTATGATACATGGTAACTTTGCAAGCTGTAAGTAATGTTCCTTTTTATTTTGTCAACATTTTATTAACCATACCATTACCTGAGTTAAATCTTCATTCAAGAAAATATTTCCCATTCCCAATGCCACAAAAAATGTTTATGCTTCTTATGGGTTAAGCACAACAGAACGCTATAGCACAGAATGTTATGGCACAATTTATTGGAAAGACCCTAAAAGGCAGTGTGATTGTTTTCACTGTCCTTCAATTAACTTGGTGCTAAGGAACTGACTCACTTTACATTGAACATGGTTTTTATTAATTTTTGTAAGTGGCCATTATTTATGATGTTAGCTGATTTGCATTTCAAAGTTTTCATTTCTTGTTGTGAGCACTTTTTGTCACATTTTCTCAGTATATCCAACATAAGTGTTTGTCACAATGTTGTAACTGTTTTACATGGTTGTTCAATATAACTTTCTGAGATGACTGTGTGGTGAACTCTGTAGGCTTAAGTAAACCAGTCTGTTACTTATAAATGCAAGTTGACCAACATCTGGGTTGAATAAATCTGACATTCTTCAGGTTCTACTACAAACTAATTGTTTGATCTGACCATCATAATAAAAAAATACTATTGTCAGCTACTATGTTATTTCAAACGTTGATCTTTATCCATTAACAGATTATTTACATAGAGTATGTTTTTAGTGCTCAACCCTTGTGACTGTGTTGAGGTGGCATAAAATTTCCTAAATCAATAACTATGTTACTTGATACATGATTTATTAGTTATATGTACTGTATATTCTTGTTTGTATTAGACTATTGAGTTATGTTCCTATTAATTTAAAATAGTTTTAAATGACTATGAAGAATGTTTGTTTGTTATTTGACACCTGCTGTTGTTGACATTTTAAGAACTACAAAAATAAACATTTTGAAGAAAAAAATAACCTCTGGACAGTGTTCCACAGTATCTTTTTTTCTGCTACCACTAAGAGCCGCCAAAGAAGAGCCACCAAAGTCATACATATTCAAATCCTTCACATTTGAGCTTAATGAAAGCAGCTACTGCACTTGCCTGTAAGTGTGCAAAGATGTGATTTTCCACAGTGTCCCAGGTAAAAAATAATAAAAAAAAAATCCTCATGGTGCACAACTGCAAAAGTTTACAAAGTGAACAATGTTCCTTCAGTTATGTGTGAGAGGGTAAAAGGGAGGTCCTCCATATATGACGAGAACATACAAACTATAGGCCTTTTTCATTCACAGAAGACATTTTGAAGTGTCACAGTGTAAACAATAAAAATAATGATGGCTGAATTCCATTTAGCTGCTTTGTGGCCTTGTTATGGTGCATGCTGTCTTATTGTAACGCTGTCAGGACTTACACTTGAATAGAACAGAGTCGTCATTAATGTTATCAGTAATATTTTCCCACTAAGACAAACACATCTCTTGTGAAAAAGGCCGAACACAATATTTTCTGACCAGCCCTGTCTGCAAATCCATGGGCAATATTATGATACTGAAAAGAAGTACAGACATAATTGTTCAATAATATCCACAAATCCTTTGGGGTTTCAGGGTAGATCTCGTCAACCCCTTGTGTCTTGTTGTAAGACTGAAACTAACCTACTCCCTCTGGCATTATCCCAAACCAAGTATTGCAATGCTAGTATTGGGAACAGTCTGCATGTAGTCCTGTATGCAAATGGTTTTATAAATTTGAACACATACTGAACATACAGTAACTTTTTTGCAATTTCTTCTGTAGCAAAGGTTCAGTTCTGTTTCCAACCTGCAATTCATACAGGATGTATGTGCATGTTCACTGTTTATGTATCAAATCAATTCAGAAACAAAATATAGTATATGTGTATGCATATTGGCATTTTTTCCATTCATTGATGTATTTGGCATATAGACAATAATGCATCATAAGGATACTCTGTTACAGAATATATTCTTTATTTTACCTCCCAACCAATAATACGTCCTATTAACTGTCCCTCTGTTTGAGATCCACTATAACCAGTGTTACAGGCTCCAGATGTTGTTGGGGCCAATGTTAAGTTAATTTAGTAATATGAATTCATGCAGACTCATTGGTTCATTCTATGTTAAGCAAAATATACATTACAGCATATATGTACATTTATTTGAATCAATGCAGCTTCATCTGTTATTGTTTTGCAAAAGCTAAGAAGAACTGCAGGAAATTTTAGTCGCAAAAAAAATGAATAAATAAACTTTTTTCAGGCTTTAAAGAAATTGTGTCTCTTACATGTTACCTGCATGCAGGTTTGCATTGACAGTTGTGTGTGCCTAACTAGCAGCCCTGACAGAAAGGCAGGTCTGCACTTAGTAGCATTTGAAGACTATAATTTGTAAATGATCCTATAATGCACTAAAAATATGGTCTTTATAGAATGTGTCACCATAATGGATTCACCATTTGCTCATATGACTGTAATTTTGGATGTTCCACTTTTAAACTCTCTCAAAACTCTCTCGTTTTGTTGTCTTACAGATTTCAGCCACTAGATGTCTCCCGTTATCTACAACTGCTCAGCTGTGATGCGTGAGTTTTCCATATTTATCCAACGTTTATACATAAACATTGGCTACATATGTAGGCACTTTACAATATTGTGTTGGTATCATGGATCCTCACTGACAAAACTACTAAGTTCCATGCAAGTTGAACTAACTTCTGTTAAAAAATACATTAAGCCATTCTTTCCAGCGTTGTTTTTGTAGAGTAAAATCCTGCAAAATGAAAAACACATCAAAAGTCATGATCTCACCTTCTCACCTCTTCCACCTGAGTGTGAAACAGAATAATACCGGAAGTTATTGCGGGTCCACCTTCAGAATAAAAGTAAAATGTAATTTTTATCATGTTTTGCTTCTACCGGATGTAACAAGAATCAGCAATACAAGAAAGTCAATGTGGTCCAGATGTCAACAGAAAAAGCAAAAACATGGACATTTAACAATAACATAAACGCAAACATAACAGTGTAAGAAAGAGGGGGACAGTAATCTACAAAGATTCTGTCTTGTATTAACAGGATATATATGTGCAGTTAGCAATTGAAAAATCTACATATATCCACACAATGCAGGACAGACAGACACATTATGAATTTGAGTGAGATATGGAGGTGAATTTGAGTTGGTGTGTTTACAGACTTTTACTGTCCATGTTAAAGATGTTGCCTGGGGAAAGAAGCAGTGGAGGTGGCGGGTGGTCCTGGTTCTGGAGGCTCTCAGTCTGATTTTCCTCTGAGAGCAGTAGTTTTTGGAAGAGGAAGAGGGGCTGAGTGGGTGAGAGGGGTCAGACCACATGATCTTACCCACTCTCTTTCTGCTGTGAGGGTCTGTGAGGGAGGGGAGTGCGAGTCTCATGATCTCCTCTGCACAGCACAAAACATGCTGCGGTCTGTGCGTAGAGCGCAATGATGCAGAGCCAAACTACACAGTGATGGAAGAGGAGATTATTGATTTGATGATGCCTGTGTAGACCACACTGCCACACCAGGCCTTCTTGGTAATGCTGGATATGTTCATGTTCCAAACCCTGTTTTCAAAATATAGTATCTGTACCGACTGGGGTACCCACAGACCCCAGAGATCTACTTTTTGTCATATTGTACAGTTGCTTTATTCTATCATTCCAATTTTTATGACTCTGACAACCAATTTGTTCATAATAACTTCATATCATTGTTTTCTGTTTCTGTTTTAATTAGTGCTTTTTAAAAATACCAGTGTATTGTGGTGCTAGGGGACCCCAGTCAAAAGCACCAAATTCTGCCTGTGCAGTTATAATAGATGGAACTGTTTATTGAGTTCATGTTTGCCATGGGTCCAAATTATCACACACTATCAGGGGGGTAGGAGCCCTCTGTCAATCATTTTGAAGGTTTTGTGGAAAGATTGTACTTCTGATAAAAGCTGCAATTTGTATTAAAGAAAAGTATATATGTTCGTTTTACACAATATGCAAATTAACTGTAACTTTCCTGAAATAATAATAATCTTTTTTTTTTCTTAAGATGACATTAATTACATAACTAATAATGTTTTGAGAAATATGAGAAATTAAATATGTTGGTAGGATGAAGAATAAACTAACATGAGCTCAGTACAGATTTGAAGAGCAAAACATCTCCAGTGATCATTTCTTTTCTGAGTTGTGCATTTTTTTTGTTTTGGTGGAAAAGTTAACCGGAAACGCTTTTGTCGACTCTGGCGGGCTTGACTCGCGTCTCCTCTCGGTTTTTCTCCTACACTTCAGTCAGTGTTGAGGAGGCGCTGAGAGGACAGGCTGGAGTGTCGGAATTCACGTTAGTTACCTGTCAAGATACGGAATAACATTACTTGCTGCACACCGTGGATTATTTCTAGTTTCGACAAACAAACTGCAAAAGATTACCTTCGCGGTCCAGCCATGGGTCTGAACGGGGCGGCCTGGAGGGGAGAGGGGGATTTAAATTTCTCTTTCGTCCCAACAGCTTCTTCTGATTTGAAGTAAACGGCGCACCGGAGCAGAACCGAGCTGTTTCTCTACACGTTTGACTGAGGCGAAAGTTGTTGCTCACAGCAGAAATTAATATTCACGCGTTCTTTCGTTTTTGTCGATATTTTGTGCAGTTTTTTTCTCTTGTTTTTGATTTTCTTGGAGAGCGGAGGTGGCCAACTGAAAGCGACTCACCGAGTCGGGACTGACCACTGGAGGTGGTCCTGAAAATGGAGGCTGTTATCGAGAAGGAATGCAGCGCGCTTGGAGGACTCTTCCAAACGGTTATCGGAGACATGAAAGTAAGTTAAGCCAAATGAACTTTTTCCAACACAAGCTTTGTTATCCGAGAGCCGCTAAGCGACGTCCAAAAACGAGTTCACTTCCCAAACATCAGTCTATTGTAAATGTGGATTCTCTTCAACAGATAAACAAGAAATGCATGATACGATAACATACGTTAACTTACCGTTATCAGCTAACGTTAGCTAACTGCAACCCAAGTTACCTTCTTATTGTATAAAATGCGAAGTCGATAAACAGTATTGAACTGAGTAGAATCGCGATATTATGATCAACTCATCATTAGGATAGCTAATACAGTGTTTCTGGCTTTTATTACAGCAATGTTAGATATCTCATAACGTTATTAGTATTATACAAAAGTAAACATCAATCTCATTCTATGCTCTTTGATTCTGTTGGGAAGACAAATCCCAAGTTTTCACGTTCATTTGTTCCAGTTTGAAGTCGATGCAGCATCCAAAATTGGAGGAAGGGTAACTTAAATAGGGCAATCATCAATCACAAAACTGGGGCATTTTATTTGGATGTTATTTTTGGCTGATGAGACAATTAGCAGATTTCCCAGCTGTTGTACTTGCCTGAAGGAATGCCGGGAATGTGGCTGTCAGGGTAGACATTTTTCCGCAGGGTCTGAAGGCTTTGACATGTGTAGGTCAAATGGCCAGCCATCGGGTCTACTGGAGTCAGAAAGTTTGTTATGAATACTGCTCAGACATTCAGCACTTCCCAGCTTACCAGGTCTCACTTGACTTGGTAATTCATGACCCCTCTTGCGTCTTATGCTATTAGACAGAATCAGTGAACATACACAGATGCTTTGTTTGTTTCTTTTTACATACAATATTCAGATATCCAGTGATGTCATTTTCTTTTGTTGGACCACAGAAGGGGTTGTGTGCTGAAATAAAGAAGGGACAGCTCACTTTGAATCTGTCGACAATAAATGATCATAAATTAATTAAGAATAAATGATAGGGAGAATGCAGAGAAAGCTCATTTGCCATGGCGTGGGAGTGTTTGATATCTCTGCCGATGGGGGCTGATGGTAGTGGCCTTTTCAGACAGGGCAGACATTGTGGGGAACACAAGTGATGTAAGGGAGATTGGGACACACGAAGAATGGGAGAAAGAAAGATCGAGGTAGGTAGAGAGGGTCAAGCTGGTTGTTGGGTGTAATGTTTGACAGCATAACATGACATTCCTCAGGCCCTTGTCAGTAGTAGCACATCACTGACAAACATTTGGTCATCCTAGATTCATCACTTTATCTGGTGTTGTTTTACTGCTGTACCAAGTTACCCTCATAGTGTGTGAGCTCTTCTCGATGCATTAGGCCACTTGTTCTTTGTGATAGTTTAGATAAAAGGCTCTTCAACTATTTTCAGCCCGGGACCTGAATTAGGTAAATTTAGAGTCCCATTGGGAGCCGGGCTCATTATAACATAGTATGAGTACTTTTGTTGTGTGGGGATTTTTCCAAAAGAAGCCTGTGACCCATTTCGCAGCCTAACACAAGCCGGACATGATGGTGATGTCTATTTTCTCATTAATACATAATGTAGTAATAAAAAACTGTAAAACAAAATAGAAGCTAGATGAAAGCCAGCTGTTTGGAAATGTTTGAAAGTAATTTGTTTTTACAAATTATTACAACTGTATTCATAATCTCATTCTTTTCAGTTGCAACCCTGCTAAACCTTTTTTTTTCATCCTATAGCTTAATTGCCAGATTCCCTCAGGTCCACTGACAACAAGATGAATAAACATATTTTTTGCAGAGACATAATTAGATTATATGAATGGGAAAACCAAAGTCTTGGGTTAGTTCTGTTTAGCCCTGCAGGTGAGGTGAGGCATCAGTGTGGCCTCATGTTGATTGAACTGTTATGTAACTTTGGGAATAGTGAAATCTGGTTTGATGATGAAATTGTGTCGCTCATGTTTGTGTCTCTTTTTTTTTTCCCCCTCACAGAGCAGCTACCCTATCTGGGAGGACTTTATCACCAAGGCTGGCAAACTGCAGTCACAGCTCAGGTGAGTGTGTGCTTGTTTGCACGTACAACCCACTTTTATGTTTCTGTGTGTTTTATTGATAAGGGCAACAGGGAGGAACATTAAAGTACATAAAACTGAAAAGAGGAAAGATCAACATTATTACTTGAAGTCATTTAGTACCTCAAATAACTGAAAGCTGATTTAGACATGGATACACACACTACTACAAAAACAGATAGATTTTGGAGAACTTATCCTAACTACAGACCTACTAACCATGAACTAACCATGTGATTGTTGCATAATATGTCTGACACCCCATATTGACCCCTTGTACATTCAAAAATGTCATTCTGCCAACTGATTTTGTACTTTCTCTGGGCTTTTACAGTACATGTCATTGTTACTTCTCTTCCCAAGAAGTTTTAAGTGGTCACGTGTTTTTAGACTAACAAGCACTGACAGTTTACATAAAAGCCTAATGTCTTAACAATACTGTCCAGGGCTCATTATGTGTCTTTTCTGCCCATTTAGCCTGTTTAAAGCCTGATTTAATTTGTCTTTCTAATGCTGTAAATTTACACACCTCCTGCCAAAATTATTCCAAGTCTTCTGCTAACAATGGATGCCAATCCCAGCCACCTCTCCTAGTTGGTTTTAAGTGGCCACGTGTCAGTTGACAAACAATTTATGACAGCTGAAATAAAAGCTCATTGTCCCGCAAGTACTGTAAATATGGATGTCCTGTGGTCTAAATTATTCTTTGATTAACAATGCATGGCAGTTCTCTGGCCATTTAAGTGTCCACGTGTCCTCGGACAGACTAATACTGACAGTTGTATAAAGGCTCAGGGACTTAACAATTACTTTCCAGGGGCCACTCAGTGTCCCATTCTTCCATTTTCTCAGTATTAGGGCTGATTAATGGTGATATGTTATTCAAGTGTCTCCATCATTCAGGGGTTAAATATGTGACCCTGCCATGCTAAAGCTCAGGGGAGTATTTGTGGTCTTGTTGCTAATGACTGGCTGTTTGGCAGTAGGATGTATGTCGGTCTGGACACCAGGGCAATGATAAAATAGCATGTCTACCACTTACTGTACTGGAAAAAAGGTGAACCTTTGTCATTGAGTTGATGGTATTATACTGTACAGCTTCATGTGTTTGTACCAGTGTGAATTACTCACTATTGAAAGCATCTCCGCCCATTGCGTGGTTATTGAAAAAAGGAAATCTGCCTTATTAATAGCATATGTTATATCACCTTACATGTGTAGAAAATGAAATACACAACATAGGTACTGAAGCACTTTTTAAAACATTTTCCCTTTATGTGTGCAAAATATGAATGAACATCCATCATACTCTTTATCAGCACATAAATCTGTTGAAGCCTTTAATGTCTAACCTTTAGTATTGTGGTCACCAGCGTGGCAAAGTCAACAAACAGACAGTCCTTCAACCAGATGAGTCAGCTTTTAGCACCTGTGTCAGGAAGCATTCACGCCCTTCAAGTGTACCTCAGCAAGGCACTCTAGCAGCTTCAGTGATTCTGTTCTGCAGCTAACCTTGACCTGCCTGTGTAAAGTGAGCAGAAAAACCAAACATTAAGGATGCATCAGATTTTCTGGGTCTGGCAACTAGTCGTCACTGATGTAAATGACTTGGCAAAAACAAGTTTTTATACTATCAAGACCGCATGATGTAAAAGTGCACACCAAGCATGTGTAGTAAAATTATATATTGCACTATTTTTACAGATGGTTTTATGGCTGCATGACATCATCCATGTGTAGCTCTTTTTATCCAGCTATAGTAGGTCAGTGGTAGCTTGATGATGGAGATGCTTGTAAAAGTTTTGCCCTGTATTAATCTGTTCTAATGTATGATCATAGTCCCATACTTTGACCCACTGGTTTTTCAGTATTAGACCACTTTCCTGTACTAGGATTAGTCAATTGATGCTCCTAGAGAAGATCAGGTCCTTCTCTATAGGACAACCTGAGTGTCATTCATAGATAGACAACATTGTTTTGGTATGTTAGACTAGCTATTGCCTGCTCAAGGCTGCAGTGGTTGTGGCATATGGCTGGCTGTAACGATGCCCTTACTGCAGGAGCGCTAATAAGAGTGTGCTATCTGGGTTCGCTAATGGTGACATACAAATAAGGCTTTTTCTGTCTGCTCTAAAGCTAGTCTCCAGCCACTTAAATTTGGCCAAACTAGCCATTTCGACTAAAGCCTAACCCCCCACCCAAGGAACTCTGTAATCTGTTTGGGGACTGGGCTACATAAAGAGACACACACACACACACACACACACACACACACACACACACACACACACACACACACACACACTGTAAAACACAAACACACCCACCTTCCCTCCTTGGCCTGGATAAGTGACTAGCCAGCAGTGGTAGCGGCATATGTCTGTGTGTGTAATGACGTCCTGAGGCAGACTACTCTGTAATTTAGCCCCTCTGCTCCCCTCTTACAAAGTAACTAGGAAATCAACCAATTACAGTGTTCGCTCTGTTCTGTCATTTTTATTTTTTTTTTGGTCCAAATATAGTGTTTTTTTTCTGCCCATTCTGGTTTTAAGCAGCCATCATAGACATACACACACTTACACACACACACACACACACACACACACAACATAGCTTTAAAGAAAGAGGGCAGGGTGGAATATAGGCTAGCTGATTTCTAATCACAGTCTCCTTTTAACTTGTCAGTGTTTGGTCTGTTTGGTGGGCCACAGTTGATGCGTCTTAGAGATAGGCTTACACACAGGCCTCCCTCCTTCTGGTTTGAGGTTAATTTTGCAAGGAAACAGACCTTCTCAAAACTTTAAATTGGTTACCATTGGTATGATTATAAAACTTCTTTTGGTTCTAGAACGAGTCCGAAAATATTTAGAAGAGAAGTGGATATGTAGACAGACAGGTGGACAGACAGATACAGTATATATGTATCGCTTAAGGTACACATAAAGTACTTTCTCTGCCATGATTCTTGGTATGTTGTGTCTGAAACAAGTGGAGTTACTACAGCCACATTCCAGTTTCTGTTGAACTAAGTATAGATGGGGGGCAGCAGCGCTAAATGTATCATTGTCAGAAAGAGCACTCTGCTGTACTACAGCAGAGTCTATAGGGAATTGAGATTGGCTTGGCCAAGGTCTTGTGCAATAGATATGCTAAAGTCGTTTGTCTTGAGTCCAGGACAGGAAAGGGGCATTTGCAGATTTTAAGGCCAGTGTTAGAAGTCAGATTATAGTTGCAATGATGAGTAGAGCTGAGGACTTGCAGTAGCAATTTTTAAGACATTATTACAGTCACAGAAGTCTTGATGCTTTTTGGCTGATTGTCAGAGATTAAATTAAAACCTGATTATTCTGTCTTTGCAACTTGGCATTTATACATTATATATTGTAAAAACGTTACCCAATTTCACTGTTGATTGAGCAAGAATATTTTCTTAGTGAAAAGAACAAGAATATTTAAAGGATGCCAAATGTTATTTTTTTCAGTGCTGCCTATTGTCAAATTGTTTGTGGACAGTGAATGTATGATTTTTCCCTCTAACGTTGATTATTTATGATGATCAGAGCACATAAAGGAAAATATATTGTATTTCCAAAGTTGTACTTATATTTGAAAGTATATGGTAAAATAGTAAAATGATTAAGCAGTTTAATGATTTTGCACTCTTCTTGTAAAAATATGGAACAGATTACAGCAGATGATCATGGCTTGTAATTGTTAACTACCCTACATTACGCTTCAGTGCACAGGAGGTGCTGATATTAAAAGCGGGCATCATTTAAAACCACTTACCACACAAACCTGTTTTGAATTAATAAGTTCTACTTGACTGAACAAGACTTTGCAAGTGCATGTAAAATATGATCCATAAGATTCATGTGTACATGGTATAAATTAGTGGAGGCGGATATCAATTGAAGGTTGCTCTTGTGCCCGCACCGAGCTTAAAATAGAAAGGAATCTGTGTGTGCATGTGCGTATGTTTCTTTTTCCATTTGCAGGACACACCCTTGGATCTTCTGGTCAGCTCTGCAATAACACAGTAGTACTTATTAGCCGATATTACATTACTTGAGTGATAAAGAAAATGTTTTTTCATCTGAATGCTAAGACTTAGCAGTCAGTTGAATGTAGATGAATACTTAGGCTTGTAACAAAGTTTTGGATCAGGGTTGTTTATCAGTTCGTCAGTTGTGTTGTGTTTTTCCTTTCTGTCAAGCTTGTAGGAGGGCCCTTCTGAGTTGTCTGTAACTTGATGTAACAACTAACAACTATTATGGTCTTGAGAAAGATAAGAATAGTATGCAACCCAGCATCGGGGAAATACTCTTAAGCAGAATGAACCTTCATTGTATTTTAAATCCTTACGTAAGTCATTTTTTGAGTGCACAGCATAGCGACTCTGTGGTTAGCACTGGTCCTGGGTTAGAACCCCACTGTGCTCCAGTTTCCTCCCTCCCTAAAAAACATGTATGGGGAACACTCCTTCCTTTGCTGCACATGTGTCTTTGGATATATAGAATAAAAAAGAACTCAGTGCACTTCAGAGAAAAATAGATATGTCGTAGTTTCTGGTTGAATATTAAAGATTAAAGAAAACACTTTTGTTCCATTCGCAAGTCAAACTTGAGAGTCATCACCAACCTGAACTCAGCTATTGTTCAGCTCAGCTGTGAAAGCTACCTGTGTGGAGTGTTTATGGAAATTCCCAGGTTGTGTTGTGGAGGTTTTCTCTTGCTCTGTGGAAGATAACAAGTGTTTACAAATTAAGGTACTCAGGATTAGAACAAACAAGCTTTTGTGACTGAACGTGCCTTGGAAAATTTCCGGACAATTGTGTTTCTTTTTGTCGCACGCATGACTGATAGGTAGTCTGTCTCTGTTGAGGAGATCAGATATCTCATAAGTGCACATTCACGCACACATACACACAAAGAGCCTTTTATCTCCATACTTGTGATCTTAATCATGAGAGGTCTGTTGTTTCTGAAGTAGGCAAGTCAGTGTTAACCAGTCACCAGGCCCACCAGTGAGACAGCCTATTTCCAGCTAGCGAAGGAACTGGTCAGTCAGGCTGCCAGACAGGCAATCAGTCAGGATACCAGTGAGCTGCTGTCTATATGAGCAAAACAGGAAGTGATTTCACACCAAGCATCACTTCTTGGGGGTAGGATTTTGCCCTTTCTTCGGTCTGTTGTGTATAAGCAGTATTTTGTACAGCAAATCGGAAAAACCCGATAAACTGTACAAAATGACAGAGAAGCAGGTGTGAGTGGTTAGTCACAGGTCACCTTTCCATTTTTAGAGGTGGACAGGGTAGATCACACATTGATCCTTTCATTGGTCCGTTAGTGCGGCAAACTCAGCTCAAGAGCTGCTCTGCTGAGCTGAACAGATTCCAGCAGTCTCTAAGTAATCACATAGACATTCCTCACACAGCAGGACTCATTTAGGTTTTAGCTTACACACACACTCGCAGAACATACCGACACTGTGATGCACACTTCAGTTTTCATACTTAAATACTATTTTTATTAATACTATCAGTAATACTTGAATTATTTATGTTGAAGTAAACTTTATCATTTTGATATTAAAAATATAGTATGAATGCACATTGAAAGAGATGTTTTTTTTCTCTACACAAAACAAAATAGAATTTAATAGTTTTTTTTCTTCATCTGCCAGCATGTGTATGTATTTTTTTCCCTCTTTGTGCATCATTTTTATCTCTATGAAACATTGTATTGTATGTTGTTTATATCTGTTAATATCAGTAAAGTGTTTTTTTTAACCAAACCTGTCTTCCTCTTTTCTTCTAGAGCGACTGTGGTTGCTGTGGCTGCCTTCTTGGATGCCTTTCAGAAAGTGGCCGACCTGGCTACCAACTCAAGAGGTAGGAATACGCTCACAGATGCGGGCATGAGTGTGCAAACGGTGGTCTTCACCCATCTCTTAAAGTAATCAGTGTCATTTTTCAGTCTTGGTGGACCCCGGGGCTGACAGGGTTAAATCAGTTAACTCTGTGTATAACAGTGTGTGTGTCTGGGCACCTATGTGTCAGTGTGTTTGTCTGTGTAGCTCTACTGTGCAAGTCCAGTCTTTCACCCCACTGTGCTGAGAAGTTCTCTAGGTTGTTTGCTTTATCGTATGGGTAGTAAATCCATCAGTACGCTGTTTGAAGCTCTGCTGCTGGCTTTGTCTTCGACCTCTACCCTCTTTCCCCTGTTATGTGCCCCCCCCCACCCCCACCTATTCTCCACCTCTGCTACATCTGGACTCTTAGACAGAGTCTGCTCAAACTCTGTACATATGTGAGAGAGAGAGAGTGAGAGATCTCATCCTTCCCTAGCTTTGACACCTCCAGCCCTGTTCTACACTATTAATAGGACCTGAGACAGACACATACATCCATCACCTCACTCACTGCAGAGAGAAAGAGAGAGGGGGGAATAACACTAGAGAGAGATGGGGGAGTACAGGGAGTCGTCATTCTCTCTCTTTCTCTCTCTTTCTTTCTCTGTAACACACAGTATAAATGTTTGCCGTGACGGGAGTCACATTCAGTCAGCTGAAGAGCGTTGCGTCACCTTTCATCTGCTCTTTCATCACTCTCTCTCCCCTTTTCTCTCTACATATTGTATCTTATAGGTGAGCAGTATCACAGAGCTCCCTCTTCATTTCTGTGCTTTGTTGCTCTGACTACATTGTACACCCGAGCCCTCTAGCATAGAGGTAAATGTTGATAATGAGTTATAATTCACTGTTGTTTGTCATGCTGCTATCCGTATCGCAGGTAGATAACTCATCCACGTGATAATTACACTCCGGTATTATAATGAGCCTTGATAACCAGGATTACAGTCCACATTTCCCATAAGTGGCTCCTTTCCATAGGTCTTACTTACTCTTATAGGTTTTATAATAAACTCTATACCTCTCTCTCTCTCTCTCTCTCTCTCTCTCTCTCTCTCTCTCTCTCTCTCTCTCTCTCTCTCTCTCTCTCTTTTTCTCTCTCTCTCTCTCTCTCTCTCACGCACACACTTTGTCTACCTAATGGTTTAATTGGGCATACTCAGAGAGCTCTGATAGCTGCTGTACTGACCAACGTGATGGCAAGAGAATGTCATGTTTTTTTTTATGTGATTGTGAACTTGTTTTGAAGTTTTGATGTATTGATCTAATGTACAGGCCTCTCTTAACCCATTGCAAAGCACACAGTTGCTCAAGGCATGAGAGCCTAAAAGTCTAAAAGAAAGTTTTTCTCATTACCACTTGAGTTAACTTATTTTAAAGATACTAGCAGCATGGTTTTCGTGGTGACCATGATTCCTTGTAGCTCAGAGAAATGAAAAATTGGATACATTTTTTTTTAGGTCAGCCCTGCACAACAGCCCACTATATATGTTCAGCAAAGAAAAATCTTTTGAAAAAGTTGGTCTCTGGAGTATAATTTACAGAGAACTCATTTGTCACCAAACCACGCCGCTCTGTTGGAATCTACTGTATCTGCAAAACAGTTGTTATGTACATGTAACGGACCTCTAGCAGTGCCCAAGGTAATAGTTGTTCTACTCAGTGAAGATATCAACTTACTATATTGTTCACTTACAAAGCAGAAGAGTATAGTATATTTCCAAAGACATTACAGCCTGTGTTTCTGTGCATACATATGTGTGCATCTGCATATGTGTTTGTGTGTTTACTACAGTAGCTTTGATGTTAATGAGTACCCGCGTGGTTTTGTATCTTGATCAGTAGAAGGAGGCAAACCACTTTGTTTGCTCATCACAGTTAGCTATCATAGTTCTTTCTCTCTATCTGCCTCTCTCCTTGTTGTCCCCCTGTGTATGTCCAAGTCCTAACCTGCCTCCCACAGCCATCACCATGGTAATGGCATAGAAATCAGGTATTTGCAGATGTGTGTGTGTGTGTGTGTGTACTGAGGGGCTAAAACAGAAAGAGAAACAGCTCTTCTTCTTTCTACCACCACACCATAAAGGCAGCCAATAATTATTTTCTCCTTATAATAAAAGGGAAGGTCACAAACATAAAAGTAACCAGAGATTTGGCAGTACACATATTAAAGGTCATTAGAACAAAGCTTTCGGCCGCCTTTGTAAATGGTTGCACTGCTGTATAGTCTCTCAGATATTGGCAGTGATGGTAACTCATAAAGATTCATGGGTTGATCTATAGACGCAGCACACTTTGATATCTGACAGCAGTTTTGTTTATAGTTGTTTAGAACTTAAGATGAAAGTTGCCCAGGGTCTCTTTTATCAGTGTTATCTCTGAAGCAGCAAGATGATTGAAAGACACATTTACAGTAATGAGTATCTTTTAACTTTGGACCACAAGGGTTTTGTTCACTTATTCATAAAAAATATGTATACATGAAATGGGCCTGCTGAAGAAAAAAGTCTAACAAAGAAGGTAGTTCACTCGTTTTCATCAATGGCTCCAAAAACTCCCTAAATAACTAAATGATTTGGGGATTCCCACTGTGTTGAAACAAGTTTGTACAATGGTCCACTGCCTCACCATTGTAACTGTCTAACTGTTATCATGGGTTGAAAATGTGAAACTCCTCCAACAAACTGCCCTTTCCAAAATAGTTCAGTGATTTCATTAAGTTCCGGCTATTAAGCAACACTAAAATAACAAGAAAACACTATATGGATGGATGCTGACTGTCTGGCCAAGACTTCCCTTAAGATAGATTAGTCCCACAGTCGTACAATGTCATTATCAGTGTTGACGGGCCAGTCTCCCAGAGTCTACTCAGCAGCTGAAAAATGATATTCAAACATGTTCGTATCCTTGTTATATCCTTGATATTGAAGTGTTTATCATCTGTTGATTTAAGTGAAGCTCGGTGAGGCAACATCGGACTGTATGAACTCTCTCTTTTCACACAGCCTCCCTGTGTAATAGAGCAATATTTCTATAACCGATTCATGTGCAAACATCAGTAAATGCTTTTTGCATGAATATTGGGATATGAAATGACCTATATTGGGATATTAGATTTTGGTCTTATCGCCCAGTCCTATGGTGAAGTATAAACCTTTGAGTTTTGGAACAGGTCCAGTGAAAGACTGTAGTGTCATGTAAGTTTCAGCTGTTGTTTGTGCATTTGTTTGAGTAAATTATTTTAATGATAACCAGATGGGGTTTTTTTTAAAGAGGAGAAGACGTTTTGCATTACATGGACCAGGCACATAATTAAAGCATAGTTAAAGTTAGAGAAGAAATGAGGATTAAGATGCAAGAATAAACTCACAAGGAGAGATGTGCACATGCTTCTGTTTTGGTCCAGAGTAGCAAAGTTTAAATCCTAGCTTACAAGTTTACAGTTGAGTGAAATTCAAACTGGAATGCCAAGTGGAGAAAGTTTGTATAAAAGAAAGAAAGATGAACTTAAGCTTTCAGACAAAGCCTTGCTTTTCCTCTGTTGGGCTCTATTATTCAGACTTATTGTTGGAGCTTAGAGTGGACACATACTCAGCAAAGACTGGATCTGTTTGATTTGGTAGAAGAAACACACATACTGTACATATATACAGTATTTATGATAAACATCCAACTACACATACTAAGGGTGTAACGATACGTGTACTCATCCCGAGCTGTCACGCTACACTATGGACATTACGGTTTCCCTTGAGATTGAAATCTCTTTTCCAAAGGAGACTTGGCCAAAACAGCACACCAGTTACAGTTCAAGTAGGAATAAAACAGATAGGGACAGATCGGAAATACAAACATCAAACACACAAGGAAGAGACTAAATCGAGCTCAAATAAAGTAGTTGCAATTCTCAGTTACATAGGCTTTACATTTTTCCATATATTATTACATATGACATCATTAGATTATTAATACTGAAGCATCAGTGTGTAAGCAGCTTGTTTCTCTTGTAGCTGGTGGAGGTGGAGCTATTTTGAACTACTTTATATACACTTGGACCATAAATCAGCATTAAACAGCTGTCAGCAGGTGTCCTGACTCCCTGCAGAAACAGAAAGGTTGTTTCCTTTTTCCACTGCGGCACAACTAAACTGTTTCACTAATAGTTTTGGCCCATGAGCCATTATTAGATGTTTACATTTTTCAAAATGAAGACCAAGTGTTATTTTCTACCTTCCTTTTTTTTCTGCTGTACCAAAATCGTATAGAACTGTGACCCCAAAACCAAGGTACATACCGAACCGTGGATTTTGTGTACTGTTAAACCCCTAGCACATACACAGAGCTCCACGATCATAGATAGCTCTCACACCTTTGTACACACACGCACACACACACACACACACACACACAGAGGATTATCTGAAACCACCTGTTTGCTGTGCTCTGTTTGTGTATCATGTTCGGATTTGAACTTTCTTCTTGAACAAAGAACTCTCCTTGCTTTGTTGTCTGAGTCTGATAAAGTGTCTGATAAAGTGAAAAGTGTTTTGGCATCTCCACGTTGCCTCTTGTTTCTACTTGTTTTTCAGACGCCTTTTGCATCTCTGCACAACATGACTGCATATTTTTGGTTTTTTTGTGTGCTGCCGAGATATTATTTTAGCTTTGTTCTCAGAATCTCAAGTTTCATTGTACACTAATTCAATTTTCCTCTAAATGAAATCCCCCTTTTCGTGATGATCCTCTTAGTCACAATCCTGTGTACATTCCCCTCTTTGTCTGTTTTTGTCTTCGCGGCACTGTTTATTTTAGCAGTAGATGCTGAGTGCAGACAGCTTAGCTTAGGCTACTCCACGTGTTTTCAAAATGGATGGGATGTTTTTCTCAGCATGGTCTAAAACACTGGTTGGCTGGCCTTCAAGAAGTGACCCGAGCACACTTTTGACACTCCGAGCCACTCAATAATGTTTGGGTTATCATGTCGTGAAACCAACTTTAATGACACTCAGTCGGCAAACCAACATATAACCTTAAAAATTCAGTGTTAAAAATTCTTTATGAGCCTTAAGAAGGAGAGATCTTGAGAGAAAAAGAGGGCTTATTTAGTTGGTGTTGCATGTCACTGTGTCATGTCAACAGCAAAGATACTACAAAAATGTTTAAACAACTCTTTTTTTTTTTTGTTTGTGTGTCCATGACAGGACCGTGTTGAATTTTTAGACTTAATAACATTTTCAAAGTTGTCTTGCCTGTAGCAATTCCAGTGACAGAAGTATGCTTAAATTATGTCTGTTTACTGTCTTCACACTAATCCTCTAACTCTTTAACTAAGGAACTGAATTTAAGAGGTTTAAAATAAGGTTAAACGTTAAAAACATTATGTGCAGATATACGCTTGTATCCGTATCGACACAAACACACACCAGGGCATCACCAACATTATTCACCTACAGAACTGCATCTGCCTTGAAGCAGCGTGACAGTGTTTGCTCTAATAGGTGTAATGGTTCTATTTGATTTAAACTCATGTGATTAAATGTTAATGATTAAACACGCTTTGTGTCTGAGTTGGTAGACAGACTCAGACATCAGGCCACATGAAACAATGTCCAGGAGATCGACAAACAAGCTGTTAACAAAAGGTGTTTGTGAATTTGTACCGCAGTAATGAAGAGAGGCTGAAAGGAAAAAATGTGACATTGTAAGCGGTATAGCTGGAAATCGCTAGTTATGTCACAATTCAATTATATTTCTTTTCATTTCATGTTTCAATACCAGAGCACATCTTTTACTTTTACTTCTTCATGGTGCACAGACTAAATGTTTTGTCAATAGGGAGAATAAAAACATGTTTTTGGGGTGAATGAATTGGTTAATTAATGTTTGGTTCAACTGATTAAGTTTAATGAGCAGAATGATTCACATTCTGTCAATAATCTCCTTAACTCATTATCACCTCCTCCAAAATGTGACTTCACTGCAATATATAAAAGTAGCCGCCTGTGAAGAGCCCTCCAATGAAGTAGTTTTGTGCATCAGTGCTCAATAGTTTAAGAGAATCATGATGCATCTAAGATCCAGTTATTTTAGTTTAGAAAATATACATGAGAAGACCGATCAAGTGAATCTTGTTTTTTTTTTTTTATTTCTATTTCGTGATCTTCATTTTAGCTTTATTTGGACTGCTTACCGAGCAAAGAACAGGCAGTCTGAACCATATTCCCGCCCTCTGAAAACTCTGAAAACTGCACTGGTCATTGGGGAAGAATGAGACAAAGCTCTATTCTATCTGTGAAGAGAGAGGGGGAAAAAGAGAAATAAAAAGAGAACAGGGCAGAGGAGAACAGAGGAAAAGAAAGAGGCTTGTCTTGAAAATAATCTTTTCCCTTGTTTCATAAAGGGCCAGTTCATTTCTCCATGTAGATTCCCTCTTTCCCTCTGTTTTGTATAATAGTTTTTTGTCATAGGCTCTGCCTCAGTCTTGTAAAAGGTTTGTGTATGTGTTTGTTGCTGCTTGCATGTGAATGCGTCTTTTTTTACCTGATTTGTGTATGTGTGTGTGTGTGGTTCTGTGTTCACGTATACCAGCGCTACCTCTTTGTGGTATTCCATTCAACAAGTACGTGTGAGAGTGACAGAGTGGGTGAGATTTTTTCTTGAGTCAGCCACAGTGAAACAGCTGACAGCAACCAGCCCGCAGATGACGTCAACATGATGATACAACAGACCAGACAAGGAGAGTGGAAGTTAAAAAATATACCATAATATAATTTTGACGTACTTTTCACATATTGTTGGATTAAAAACAGACATAAATCACTGTAATATAAAAAGTATTTTCTTTTAACTTTGATGAAGTTGAGGCCAGTATGTCCTTTTATACAGTAAAGGGGATGTAGGAAGATTCCATAGCAGATTAACAGAGTTGTGAGTTTACCAAGAGCAAGAACTGACATTTAGCAGTTTTATCAGTTTTGAGACATTATTAAAGGCTTGTTTAAATCTTCCATGAGTTGTGTCTCACAAACACCCTATACTCTGGATTGTGTTGCAAAACATAGTACACAATTAACATGAGTGACCTTTGGAATATGTAACATAGTAAACATTATGAGGATTGATAAATGATGTATCTCTGACACTTCCTGTATGTTCAAAAAACACATTGACACAAACACACACACTCATTCATGTACCATTTCTCAAACTACCCGTAGCATAATAGCTTTGTTTATGTTTGTTTTTTTGTTTGTTTTTTTTACTCAGAAACATTATTAACATCGCACTATTAAAAGCTGCAAATCAATCAGTGGGCTTATCTTTTCTCTCTGAAGCATAATAGTTAGTTCACAGTTATAAAAATATCTAGGGCTGTGTCACATGTGGGCTGACAGCTGTCAGGACACTGTCTCTGCATGTAAAGTGAGTATTTGTGTGTACTTCTACTGTACATCTATGTGTGTGTCTGTGTGTATATTAATCCCAATGGCCCTGTCGGCAGCTCTAGTGTTGAGTCTGTTTGGACACGTCTGACTCTGTAGAGATGAAATAGACACCTGCTACAGAGCTAGCATGTAGAAGCCTGTTAGAACAGTTTGGACCTAAAAAAAGGATTATATGGTTCTACAACATGTTATATAACTGATAATTACTTTAATCCTCCCATCACCTATCCAGTTATTCTGATTGTTTTGAGCTAGAATAATCCATCATTAAGAAAACATGTCATAACAATATATAGCTCATATCAATAGAATTATATATACTTGGTCACATGATGTTTTCATTTTTTAAAAAGTGCCTTGCATGATCAATAAACAATATTTCTTGGTTTTGCCATGGCAATATATCACACCAAAGATGAAAAATAAAGTATTATTTAAACAGTTGGTTATAGTAGTACATCCATCAGGCTAAAAGACCTAAGACTGTCACCTCTATACAGTAATTGCCCACTGTAGTGCCAACATGAATACATTTCACACAAACCTCCGTTTCTCTAGGTTTAAAGTCATGCATCTTATTGTCCTGATGATGTAGATGTTTACTGTAGTATATTTAAGCCTTTATAAACCGGATAAATCACAGTTCATACACACATCCTGTGTGTTTGGAAGAATGCATACTATTATTACTATCATTATTGCTGTCCTGTTGTCACCTTTTCATTAATTGCTGTCATCTATCTGACACATCTTTATTACTCCAGTGTCTGTATCTCTTAGCTGACTGTACCTGTATTTTTCACCTGGACCAGTGGAAGAAAACGAAACACCAACCAAACATAAACTTCACTAGTATTTTGACTGGAAAGAGACAAGTATCTCCGCGTAAGTTGCAGCCTTTATGAAACTTTAATGATTTTTGGTCAAGACATGAAGAGGCAGAGGATGGGGGTTATGGACTTGAGCTACCTAGGTGTGTCAGTGTTCTGGCTGCAATGCTAAGTCCCATATCAAAATAGAAAGAAGCAAACCACATTTTTTTCCACAATCACAGTGTAATAATGTATACTGGGAATTTTGCTGTCAATACTGAAGTTCAGAGTATAGAGTGAAAATAATTGTGAAGTTTTTGTGAGAAGGATTTTAACCATGCTGCTGCACTGGTTGAGATGCCCCTGCTAAGTTGTGTCATTGCTCTGTATTTGCAAACTTGCTTGGAGTTCTGACAAAGTGGCTGTGCTACATCTTTCTGACCTCTTTAGACTGCCTAGCTTCAGCCTGTTGTATAACCTCTCCCATTAACATCAATGCTGCCCCTCCTTATGGAATACCTTAGTTCCACTGAGGCCCTTGTGTGCCTTCAATGAGTTCAGCACCCGAAAATAACTTTCAATCTAGAGGTGTGTATGTTCTTCCTTTGGAACTATCTGTTGTGTATTTCTTATACATTTTAGTCAAAATGCCTCTGAAACAGAAAAAAAATGAAATTTGATAAACAATAAAACAGGAGTTTACATACATATTGTGTAATGTGTGAGTTGTTCATCCCGTGTTTGCTGTCTTTAGCAGATATTTGGGGGTAAGTGGGGCTGTAAACCCCAGATGTCTTTAAAGATTTACCTTCTACTATTTCCAGTCATCTGGTAATACACTTGGTGCCTCTGCTAATGCGGGACAGAAGCTGTCACAACTGTTATCTATTATCTATGCTTGTGACTATTACAGGCGTAGATAATATATTCACTTTCCAGTCTTGGTGGTTGATGCTTTAAGAATGATTAAAAACTTAGTTACAGCTAAAAGCCCCAAATAAAGGCTTATAATGGTAGTGTTAAAAGTATCCAAAACCAGTTGCACAAACTGATTCTGTGTTTGTCCAGGGATCCTGAGCACAGTTTCACAAGACTGTTGTTACAGGTTAATCCTTGGTTCTTGTAAATGAGTGTGCAAAAGGCCTCTAAAAGCATGCGTGGGAAAATTTTAGGTCATTTAACATACACAGGAAGCTGAGAGTTTAAGTGTAGTTGTGAAAAAGTGGGGTGCACAAAGTCTAAATGGGAGATAGTGGAGTTAGTAATGAGTGCACACATGGACTAGATACTGTAGATTTCTGTACTTTGATTCTAATTGAGTCAGAGGGGCAGAAAAGCTGCACATTAATAAGGGTGTATGTCATCCAGAGCACTGGGTAGTCTACAAGTGTTCACATCAGTGCGTGCAAGTGAGAGTGTGAGATCAAGTGTGTCTATTCTCACGTGAGTGCAAGGGTTTGTGGGTGCATGTGTTTACATACAAGAGTATGTATGTGTGTACGCATATGCTATATATATTTGTTGTTGTGTGTGTATGTGTGAGTGTGTGCATATTCATGCCCTGGTTGTTTCTCAATGAGGCCCTTGTTCCTTCTCATCCCATTTATACTCAGTGACGCTCGGCCATATAATTACCGTGAATGAGTACACATCCAGACTATTTTAATTAAAGTAAATAAGTGATTCAGTTGCAGAGTTTGAAATTAGTAGACACTCAGGTTTTACCATGCCCTTTTCCTTTTGAGCTGCACACAGTAATTCTAGATAATCCAATAAGCTTTACCTGAATGCAGATGTACTGTATCTTGACAGGCTCTTAGTTAAAAGTGACATTTTCTGTTAATGAACACAGCGGCTTTCTAAACCCAATTTGGAATGCACTAAACTTTAAACTTTTGTGGAACAGACTTGAATGTAATTCTCTCTGTATTTTGCTAATTTCTCTAAGCAAGCTCTGTGCTCTCTGCTTTTGACAGACCCCCATACAGCTCTGTGAAAAAAAAAAAAAAATCAGGCCTTTTCCTCTCTGCCCCTCTCAGTTCATGGCTTGGCCTCTGTTACAGAGCAGCCTTAGATCCTGAACTAGCCCACTGTCTCAATGCCCTCTCTGAAAGTGCTCTGTCCTCTTTTCCAGTCCAAGACCAGCCTGACCGTATACATTTCCTGTCCTCTGTCCAGCCCAGAGCTAGATCCCGTCCTCTGGACGAGCTCCGTGCCTCTCAATCCACCCTCTGTTCTCTTCTGTTTGCCCTGAGCCCATCCTGGGAATCTTACAAATCACTGGAACCAGCAATTAAATCAGTTAATGGGTCAAATACACAGACTCACGCATAGACTTACTTATGTCTATGACTAATTCAAGCTTACACACCCATGTGTGCACTTGATCACATATGTAAATACAACAGATGTATAGATTTTATGTATGTCTCTCTCAGACTCACAGACAAAAGATTCCTCAGGTTTATTGCTGCACTTTATTTCTACTGTTTGAGAATTAATGGGCCAGACTCTTTTGTCATATTTCGTGGTAGGTTCACTAGTTAAGCCATTTAGTTTGCAATACAACACCATAATACATTAACATAGAAAATAAAAGGAACTTTCTTTGAAAGATTTAGCTCCAGCCATCTGCTTTAACATTAACATCTGCCCATTGATATTACAAATTCAGAGATAAGCTCCAAAATGCCCTGTCATGGTGTTAAGGGACACAAATGTGTGAGTCTCTGTGTTGTATATGTGTGGAACAAAGTGGATAAGACACAGGACTCTCTCGAGGAGAAAGTGAGAAAGAGTATGTTGTTAAGACACAGAGGAGAGTAGGCCAAACATGAGCCAGAGAAGCAGAGAATCCTTTTTCCACTTGACTGTGCGTGTCTGTGTTTGTGGGTGTTAGCGCTGTTTGCTCTCTGTTTTTGTTTAAACATGAACCCGGTTAGACCAGTGAGCTTTGGATTTAGAACATCTGACATGCACGCAAAGCCAAATTCAAAACACACATCTCTCTGGCAAATGAACATCTGACTTATGTCATACTGAGGTGATTTGATAGGCATTTATTAGGCAAGTTGAAGAATTCGTACTCCTTCCTGATGAAAAAAAGCATTGAAGGATCTTACTCTTGGCTCTTATCGGTAGCCAAGGGGATAAACTTAATAGTTATCTTAATTTGAGTGGATACCTATTTGTCTTAGACCAGTCATACCTTAGAATAGCCCACTTATAGATTGCCTAATCTAGATGCAAACTAGACAGTATATCATCAGAGAACATCCCATATTACCAGATAGTTTTTTTTTCTGTCGTGATGTTGTTCAAAGTGACAAAAGTATCTCATTCCAGTGCTTGCATCACAATTAATGAAAATGTCAAATATGATACACTGGTAAGTCCCAAACAAGCTTGGAAGGTCAGGACAGTAATTAAGTGCATGCCAACCCTCTCAAAAGGGCGTCAAATAGGCTTCAAATAACCTGCCAAAAGATCCTGAAACGTCAGCAGCGAAAGCCACTTTGGCTTCCCCTTGTCTCTTGCGCACCTGGCTTTTATCAGCTGGAAAACTTGGGGTTAACTTGGGTTAATGTGAAACCTGACATTGGCAGCCGTCAACATTTTAATTGTCATGTCAGTGTGCATGACAAAGACAGTGAGCACATACAGCTGTAGCTCAGGTTCATGTTGTGCTTGTGCACCTGTAAAGCCTATTAATTTTTTATTGACATAATTATCAGCGGCTGACATTTCCTGAAATGTAAGTATAAGGAAACTTAGTATAGAGTGACAAGGAAGCACAGGGCTGATAACATCTCCTCTATCTACTTATGTGTGTGTATTCCTCAGAATTTAAGGTCAAGCAAGCATCTGCTCACTGTTTGGACATGGGTTTTCTTCAAATACATACCTCATAAATGTTCATGTAGGTGCATCTGTCTGCTGTGTGTGTGTGTGTGTGTGTGTGTGTGTGTGTGTGTGTGTGTGTGTTTGTGTGTGTGTGTGTGTGTGTGCGTGTGTGTGTACTAATTTGTTAACCTTAAAACACTGATGTCTATGTATTTTTGTGTATATGTTGTGGCAGCGTGTGCTAATTTTAGGTTTCCCTCTCTTTAATAGTTAACACTAAACACATTAACAGAAGACCACATCCAGTCAACCCGGCTGTGACCCAACACAGTCTGCCTTTGTTCTATACTGGTAGACTCACACTAGATTTCATAGAGAAGCTTACACTCATATTCTTTCTCACTTTATTACCTACCTTTTTATTTCTTTATTTCTCCTTTGTTTCCTTTCTTTCTCCATGTCCTCTCTCTACTCTGCATCTACACCCTCACCTCCTGTCTGTGTACAGGCTGTCGAAGCCAGGTGTATACACAGCTGGTCTGTGACAGCAACACCAAACCATTTTTTGTTTATCATCAGGAACTTTGTGCTCAATTAAATCCCCTCCCTCAAGGACAGAGTAAAAGATGGGAAGCTTGAGGAGGGCCAGAGACAGAAGTTGCAATGGGAAGTTTGTGTGTGTGTGTACACCTGGTGGACTTATTACGTATTTGAGAATAGGGTGGCATAACATTGTCATTGACATTGGAATAAATACACACAGATAGAAACACACATGCGCAGTGGGATACCATCAGCTTGTTGCTGTGTAACTAGACAGCTGAGCCATCTGCTGTAGAGAACAGCAGAGGTGAAATTGGATAAAGTTCAGACCTCCACAGTCAGGAGAAAAGTGCTGTTCTTTTAGAATGGTTTATACATGCAAATTTTAAAATTGACCTTAGAATGTGTATTTTATGTGTTTAGTGTGTTTACAGGTAATCATTTTAAACTTAAGTTGTTTAAGTTTGTAAGAAAAAAGTTTTGTTAACATGTCGCAAACTGCTGAACAAGCACATCAGACGCTGTTTCTTTAAATAGATTTAATAGGTATGAGTTTATCATTGAGTGTATGAGATAATAAAGCCATTGTATAGGTTGATAGATGGATAAGTAATGGTTGAGTTCAATCTGTTCAAGTTACTTGTTTAGCGGGCTGCCTCAGTGAGCTTTCAGTGTCTTGATTGTTCCCTGTTGTCCCATAGACACTTCATAAAACACTCCAAATGAATGATGTGTCTGTGTGAAGAGTTCCAATATGTGTGTGTGTGTGGGTACGTGGGCGGGTGGCTGGATGTGGGGTGACATGGGGTTGGGGAATGTCCCCTCGCTAACTCTTCGACAGTATAGGGGGCTCTTACACATATACAAGCTCACGTGTGCGCAGACATATAAGCACGCAAAGGCTCAGACACACATGGTGGGTGTAATCTGGTGGTCATTATTGCAAACAAGGCAGTGTTGTGTTGTACTGACAAACAGTTCAGTCTCTCTACTGTGTATCTGGTTTAAATTATCACCAGTATCTTGCAGACTGGAGGCCTTTCAGACTCTCTCCATACAGGGAAAGAAAAGGTCAGAGGCGCATTGAGATACCAAGTGAAGAAGGTGAAAAGCAAATTTGGATTATTGATATTTTAGATGCCCTGTTTGGTTTCAAGTTTCATGGCAAGTCAGGCAATAGGTTGGTCTTCATTGCTTAATGCTTCCATGTGTCTCTTAACTATACAACAGACTGTTGTGGTGTTTCTAACTTTGTTAGTGAAAAACTTGTCTCTTATAATAAAGGAGAATGATAGATAGCATGTGTAAATTGTGTTTCAGGGTGGATTCCCCCTCAGCAATCAAGTAGTCATCATTTTGTCACTTTCAGTAAAGATCATCTTTGAATTGCGAAATGTCAAATTGTAGTGGTAACATGATCTATGTCTGTCTGTTATAGATCAAGGTGGATATTTGAGATTCTTCCCCATCAGCTATTAGAGTAACCTTATCCACTCATCCTCCTGTAGTCTTTTCTAGATGCTAATAAAACCAGCAAAGATACTGATTGTTTAAATGGAATAGTTGATTAGATTATTGTAATGTTGATTAATTGTTAACATTTTTATATCCATATTTGACTGAGCATCAGTATGTCTTTATTTTCTATTTTTCATTTTGTTATTTATTTATTTATTTATTATGGTTTTTCAAAACTTGTCAATAGATCTGTTCATTGTTGTTCAGCCTTTAAGCTTCAAAGTCTGTACAAGGTCTTTATTATCTGCATTTTGTAAGTATACCTTCTCCACCCTCCTAACTTGAATTACCAGTTTCTCTGTGCATGCTTTACACATGCATGTTGTAACCAAAATTTCCATTGCTGTTATATCTGGTTTATTTACTTGTATTGGGGATAGTTGCACATAAAAATATGACTTGAATATCTCCCATGTCCACATTATAAAAGTGACACTGACAGCGCTGTGAGTCAAACTGAATGTGAGAGTAATGGAGGTTCAGTTTAGTTGACTTTAATCTTGCATACTATGAGGACATGACTCAGACCCTGTGACTCAGACCTTAGTTTATTCAGTTTTTATTGTGTTCAGTTATTGCAGTGGGAATATGAACCTCTGTCCTCTTCACTGTAAATGATTAACTGTGACATCTGACTTGTTGCACCTTCTCATCATATGCTGATGTGACACGGGTCTACGCTTTTCACCAAACAGTGTCGTATTTGTCCAATAAATTTGGAAAAAACAGTGTATTAAGTTGGTGTTTACTGTATGCTAATTGGGTTTTATAGTTGGATTGTTTCAAGTTACAGTTATAATCGCCACTCCTGCTTAGATCTGCATGTCACAAATAAGGATGGCACTGAATTTAGTTCATTGGTAGAGGTCCTAGTAAATCCTTTCTGTCTGTCTGTCTGTGGAATGTGTGTCAGACCAGAAAGGAAGATTAGAGAAAAAATGGGGCACCGGAGCCCAGAAAAGAGCAAGAGTGGGCTCCAGGGTAATCTATTCTCTCTCTCTGTCTCTCTCTCTCTCTCTCTATCCCTCTCTTTCTCCCTCTTCGGTCATCTCATGATTTGCTGTTTACATGTATGCCATGGCATAACCCCAGATTCACAGAGTATAGGCATAGCTGCCTCTATTTCACAGTATGTTTTCAGTTCATGAAAGGTTGTGATAAAAGACCCTCTTAGGAGTTTGCTGTTCAGTTTTTCAAATTTTGTTTTCATGTTTTTAGGCCTGTTTTTTGCTAGCAAAAATGAACATTAGCAGTAGTATGATCACATTTAACCATAGACTGTAAATGCACAGTACTAACCGAGCTAGCAGCTAGCACTAGGGTCAGCTCCACCCTCTTGCCCAAATGAAGTGAATAACTACAGATTATTTTTTTAAAAATTTGGGCTGTAGTCAACCAAATAAAATCTTGGTCAACTGAAATTCTACCAACTCTTCAACCAATGGATCAGTCGTTGGGAGGAAAAAAGCAAAGTTCACATAATATAATCAAGCCAAGTTAGCCCTCCGAACTAATCCGTGCTAACTATGCTACATTGTTAGTGGGTGATATCTAGTATCAACAATATTTTTTGCCGACACTAAATATCAAACAAAAACCCCTCGTCTTCTCTCCATTTTATGGCAGGTGGCAACCAGAATTAAGGTGCGTTACCGTCAGCTATGTTAGAATGAATTAACGTTACATAAATACCGATAGCAGCATCATTTGTCCAAGAGCTTAATATTTCGGTACTGACCAGTCAGGAACCATTACCAATTTAGTACCAGTTCTCGAAACCCATCCCTGGGGACAACACAATGAAACATTTCCCTGTATTTAAACAGTGGTAATGACATCTGAATGGGTGCCACAAAATGCTGAATTTCCATCATGTACTTTCCCACAAGATGTTCTCCACTTCTCTTTGGGCGTTTATTTTTGTCTTGACTTTGGCCGCTCATTGAACTGGCCAACTGCTTACTGACAGGATTAACTCAGGCACCATGTTAACATTATGGTACAACATTCAGAGAGACAAGGGGTGGGAGCAGGGTACTTACCCACCACAGAGAGAAATGAGAAAGAGAGCAAGCTAAACTGAACACAGAAGTTTGGAGTGTACGATACAGAACTCGATCAGAGACAGCAGCTTAAAAGAAAAAATCAGAGAAACAAATACAGTAGGGGGGTGAAATTCCTCCATGACCTACATTTGCGTTGAAATCTGCATCCGAAGCCAACATGTGCAGTTATGACATAGAACTGTAAGAGTACAGTAAGCCAGTTAGCATACATTAGCATATTAATTCTGTCTGGAGACTTTTTGCTAGCAGAGAATTTCTGTCTAGGAACCAGACTCATACTTTTACTCTTGTACTCTTCTTGTCCAGTATGTGAATTCTATCACACTACCATACTCCTCTGCTACAGTACAGTATGTCTACAGTATGTCTCCAGGCAGAATTGGTGTGCTGTTTAATTTCTCTGACAAAAATACTTGCTTTAGTCATTCATGTTTAACCAAATTTATTGTTGCCAATCAAGGTCCAATATACTTGTGATACATAAACTAGTAATCATTTGAAAATAAATGTATGCCAAACTCTTCAAGATTAAAGTGTTAACTTTGATTATCAGTTTAGATTATAGGGTCTTTACGTACGTATTTGAGGACAAGTGTAGGAATTGTAGCCTTATTTAAACACATAATCCCCCAATTTTTAGCGAACAAATGGTAATTTGACAAATTCAGGAATTCATATTAAGGGAAACATAGATAAAGTCACCAGATATAATATTTGTTGCAAATTCTTAGTGGCCAATGACTGACTGAAGAATTTGTCCCATACTTTAAACATCAGCATACATCTGGTTTCCTCTCATGTAGTTCTTTTTGAAGGCTTTTTTTTGCCTTCAGTGTGGTCTTCAGTAAGTGAAACACCTGCTCAGTTAGATTGAGTTCAGTTGACTGACTCAGCCAGTCAAGAACATTTCTACTGTTTGGACATAAAACACTCCTTGTTTTGTTTTAGCTGTATGTTCAGGATGACTGTCCTGTTGCATTGCCCTAAACCTTGTGGACTATATGTAAAACAGCTACAAATTTTCCACTGTGAATGTATTGTGATGATCCTCAAAAATCCTTAAAACTGAAATACTTTCTAACTGCACTGCAGGCCTAATAAGACATATACTTAAACCCACAAATGTACTTTTTAAATCTGTTTTTATTAAGCAGCTGTGACCAAACATTTGTTTGACTACAAGTATAGGAATTTCTGAATTTACATTTATATAATTTGGTCCATTTAAACAGCAGCAGTCCAATAGTAGACACACACACATCTGAAAAAGAAATTCTTTCTAGCATTTCACACGACACCACACATCACACAATGTGACAGGAAAAAGGATGGTGGTATTTTGTAGACAAGTGCAATTCATTCTTGTTATCTTAATTGGTTGCCATCCATTGCTTTAGTATCCATTCATACCACAGTGCTGTGAGACAGAAATGGAGAATGAAGGGGAGGATAACAGAGGAGGGAGGTGGAGATACAGTAGCTCGGTAAGCATCCAAATGAGAACACAGAGAGCAATGGGCACATTTGTCCGCTATCTTTTCTTGTTTATCTGTGGCCTCGAAGACCTCGTTAGCATTCACACTGCAGAACCACACCGAGGTGGCATACTGTCACTCTCAAATTACTCCTCTTTGTCATCTGTACTCTCTCCTCCCCCCTTCATCTTTAGCTCTTCTCACCCCTTCACATTTCAGTCCTCAACATCATAAACTGAACTTATATTCCTTTTTTGGCTGGAGAGGCCACAGACCAGCCCTATAACCGCGATTGTCTTTGAGTAACTGAGTGAGTGATGAGTTACACCATTGGTCGGCCAGTCAAGTGTTGGAGTTTCTCCATTGGCCGTTGCTCTTTAAAAATGAACCAGCACAAGATGAAGGAAGCGGAGAACAGCAGCAGGACGCAGAGTGACTGTGTTTCCTGCCCCAAGCTCTGACGCTCTCAGCTCCGGTGTTAAATGCAGTGAAGTCAGCTAAACTCCTGTTTAAGCAGACACGTACCTTCTCCTCCTCTATTGTTTAGTGTGATCGACTCTCCGGCTAACAGCACTTGTCAGCAGCCGGCAAGGGAGACACTCCACAGTACATTTGGATTTTATATCTGAACTAATACCAGGACACAAGCTTTTTATTCCTTTTGACGTTTTCACATCACAAATGATGAACAACAGTATTAAAACACGAGTCTTGCGGGTAAAACATGCGACTCATGTAGGCTGTTATATCAGTTTAGTGTGGGGCAGCTGCTCTGAAGGCGTGCTTGATTTGACTGCAACTGCGGTAACCAGACAGAGATAAGCCTCCTGAATTTGCACCCAAAATGCTGTCAAAACTTTCGTTTACAATTTCCATTGCAGCCTCCATGATCATCGACCAGGAAGGAGGCAGAAAAAAGGCGCATAAAGGCATGAGGGAGAGCGCACAGATAAAGCACCCCAAATGTGAGTGAAACAGATGAAAGAGCAGGGGGAGTTAACAGATAGGTAATTAGAATAGTTATTATTTTAATTAAAATAAGTTCTCTTTCAGATCAAACATCCCAAGATATGAGTTGAAAGTGTTGTTCTTGCACCTGCATTTATAACCTTTTTTTTTTTTTTTACTTAAACATAGCTTAAACATGTCATGTGATATGTTACTTCAGTACAATTTACCAGCAAATATTACTGGGATCACTACAGAAAATTGCGGATGAACATTTAATATCCAATAATTCGCATTATAGACAATACTACTGACTATCCTTGTAACAAACTGGCCACAGTTTTCACATATTGACCATACACAGTCCAGCCATATACTAGGTTTTGACCTAGTCTTGTTGTCTTCTCTTCTCATTCTTGTTTTACAGTGATCTGTAGTTTTACAGTGACCCTTCTCTCTTGTTCTTTATAACACACTTTTTCATGTGCCTATTTTCCAGTAAGCACTGTAAAACTTTGCTAAAATTTTCAACAGCATTCATTAGTATTCAGGCTGCTGCAATGCAGTGGCACACTTGCACCCATACTGTTACCAGTATGTTTATTCTACATCAGGTCCAAAACTTTGAAAGCACTACATCGCTAACTCACCTCTGGAGACTTTGCATACATGCATCACTTATTTGTCCCTGTAATAAATCCTTCCACTGCTCGTACTTTCCACACCGATATTGAGATAACAGAATATAATGGAGGAGTGCAGAAAGGTTGCAAACTGGGTGAAAGAGGACAAGTGAATTGGAAGATGGAGAGAAAAATGAATCGGATGAGAAGAGCAAAAGAAATTGGTGGGGCAGATGAAGAGAAAATGAAAAAACAAGATAAAGGCAGAAAGGGAGAGAAAAACAGAAGCACATGAGGAGAAGAGAGAAGAGGAGATTTAGGGAGATGCAGCCTTCAGGAGTGGGGAGTAATGGAAAGGAGCGAAGGGCAATGAGAGTCTTCTGCATTACTATTCAGGATGCATTTCACTGCATTGCAGTGGCACACTGAC
Organism: Thunnus thynnus; assembly: GCF_963924715.1. Lineage (NCBI taxonomy): Eukaryota > Metazoa > Chordata > Actinopteri > Scombriformes > Scombridae > Thunnus > Thunnus thynnus. The sequence continues at coordinate 21,318,490 of NC_089526.1, forward strand.
ACACATTCACAACTACAGTTTATAACCACTCTCTGTTACTTTTTAAGACAGATTATGGATATCTTGGTAGAATTGCAGTCAGTTGTACAATCCACTACATTGTTGGCCCATTGCCCATGTTGATGAATATTGTCACTAAGCTACACATCATCCACAATCTGAATATAGATTCTCAGGCATCATCATGCTTTTGTTTTGGTGCCTCATTTGACTGTGATGCAAACCATTCAAACACAATATCATGGGTTTAAACTAGGCCAGTAGTTGGAGTGACGGATGCCCTCCTCTCTCTTATCTCTTCTGCCAGTATTCAGTCTTTATATTGCTATATGGTAAAACTTATACTAGTTAGTCATTTATGGTCCTCACTACTGTAGAGAGTTCAAGAGTTTAACTGCCGAAAAACGATAAAAGCCATCCTTTAAAAAAAATGAACTGACTGTTGTGAGTTATTCTCAACACGTAGCACAGTCTGAACCCTAAATACGTTTTGTCACAAAAGCCGTTATTGTCCATTGTCAATGCATTGCAAGTTCACGTTTCATAGCAGAAAACGTTAAACGGCAGTGCTGCTCTTGAACAGAACCCGATATATCCGTTCAGCAAATCAGTGCGCAGTATACAGGTCAGGTGATGCAGAATGGCTGCAACTCCTTTCAGCCGGAGTCTGTCTGAAAGCAAATTTCGGTGTTACTTTGGCTCAGAGTCATCTTTAAAGATGGAAAATTCAGATGAAACTGAAGAGCCCACGATGTTATCTCCTTCAGGGCATAAAAATAAGAGGAAAGTTGAATACTGAGTTACACAGAGTAACATGGAGGGCTGAGTTAAACTGAAACTCTGAGTAACACTGAATATGAGTTAAACTGAATATATACTGATAATAATAATAATACTGAGTAACAATAAGTAACATGGAATATAGAGTTACACTATGGAATACTGTAAAATAGTTAATGTTTTTCCAGGTTAGTGCAGTTCCCAAAGAACTGATTGTAAACAGAAAACTTAGGCTCAATAAATCAGTTCTGCAATAACGTGGTAGCTCTTTAAAAAAGGACAGCTGTGGTCTTTAAGGACACTCACATTCATGCTCAGGGGTTTTGCAGTCTGGCCACGATTTTCCAAGGTATAATCTTTTAAATACATAATATTGCCCATTCATGGGCTGTTTTTGTTGCAATTTTCAGCACTTTACCTACGTGTTTTATGTTAAAGAATGTTAAATATTGCACTTAAAAGAAACTTATCTGTCACATGGCTTTGTTTAACTCTGAAACATGAAATGTAGAGTTATCTGCTTTTGCCAAAAAACAAACTTTAAATTTGAAAAGAAAAAAAAAATCGAGTAAGTTTAATTGATATTACCTGGATTGCACAATAAAAAACATAATTTATGAAAATTGATAAAAATGGAGAAATCTGTTTTTGCAAGTGAACTCTTCATATGTCATCCTTTTATGAGCTACTGTATGTTCATGAGGGTCAGAGCTGATGTTTAGTCAGTACAGGCTCTGTTTATGCCATTATGGTTAATGTCAGCATATTTCATGATGAACTGATATTCACACTGGCTACATCACTAAATCAAACCAGATGATGCTCAACTGATTGTTACAACACAAATATTTTAAAACAGGAAGTGCAGGGAGGCGCCATAGTAGCAGAATGGTTACAGCACATGCCACATAACGTCTCTGGTTCGACTCCACCTGGGGAGCTTTGCTGCATGTCATGCCCCTCTCTCTCCCCCTTGTTTCCTGTCTGCTTCTAGACTATCAGCTGTTGATTAAAGCAGATAGATAAAGCACCAATATTATTACTGTTATGTTACTATCTGTTATTGCCAATATCCAGCCTTATTTGCACACATCAGCTATCTTGTGTTACAGTGCAGGAAATCCTTTTTTCCAACTGTACTTGAGTTAATGTTTATGTTCATAATACCCTCACAGACGTTTTACAGTATCTGGAAATGGTCTCCATCATTTCATTGTCAGGAAATCTCTCCTCTTTTCTGTCAACTCCTCTGTGCTCTCTCCTCATCTTTCCCTCCTCTCCCATCTGTCTTCCTTTCTCTTCTCCTGTCTTTGGATGACAGCTGTTCGGAGCTATAGTCACACAATCCTGAGTTTTTGTGTGTCAGCGCTGGTCACACTGCAGCAGGTGCGTGTGTGTTTGAGCGCCCACACGTTTGCATGTGTTGGTGCCCGTTTGAGGCCAGACTTGCTGACTGTCGAGTGTGTGTTTGTGTGTGTGGGTAGACAGGGTAAGACAGACAAGCTGACTTTCTGTCAGCAGCTATTGATGAATTAAGAAGTGAGCTTGGTTTCCAAGAAAGCCAGGACAACTAATAGAGCAGATTATTATAAGACCTTGACCCTGGAAACCATGCAGATTAATATCCAAACACCTCTCCTCACTTAACCCCTTTAACTAGTACGACTAGCATCGCAAATTTATCGAGTGATTGATTGATTAATCAATCATTTCACTCATTAATTCATACATTAATTGACTTTATTCTAGCTCCTTCAGGCCTCACATGTATCAAAAATCCTCACAATCAGCCAGTCAATTTACTGTTTATTGAAAAACGTAATTTTAGACTTACAGTAGGCTACCAGACTGACAGAGCAGACAAATAAATCAATGAATGAAATGCTAGCCTGTATCTGTGCTATGTGGGTGGCTCCATCTGGGCATGCCAACTGTTCAACTAGGAGTGTGTGTGTGTGTGTGTGTGTGTGTGTGTGTGTGTGTGTGTGTGTGTGTGTGTGTGTGTGTGTGTGTGTGTGTGTGTGTGTGTGTGTGTGTGTGTGTGTGTGTGTGTGTGTGTGTGAGGAACTTTGTAAGAAAGCCTCTGAAAGACAGGACTTTGGAAGGACAGTATATAAAAATGTTGATATGTAAATGTACCGGAAACATACAACAAAAAGGCACTCATCAATTAATTGAAGAGTTATTATCATTTGCTGTTATTATGATACATATACTCTGTAGTGCATAGTATAGTATCATATGCCATATGATACTGTAAGATCCTCTTAATTCTATTTGCCTGCAGCCTATACCTGTAATAGTCTCAGTGCAGTACTTTGTTAAAACATTACACAGTCTGTCTTTACACATTCACAGATAGAGAGAGAAAAGAGAAAGAGATGACTAATTTCTAAGACAGCACTGGTATGGAAAGTAGTCTGCAAAATGACTTACTTTAAAATTACACAGAAAAAACCTTGTATACAAGAAAAGGTAGTAACTGTTTAGAAATAACATTAAAAGTATTAAGTTAAAAATTCAGTTAAACATCCTTGTTGTCAGAGATACTATACAGAATAAGTGATACCAGAGGCTGTATCCACAGTATATGCATATATGCATAAAAGCAGACTTTTACAATAAATACAGTAGATTTGTTTTTGATGTCACTCATCAGCTGTATTAACCAGAGGCACCAAAAATAGGCTTTTTACATTACTGCTACATAGTATTTTGCTGTGCAGATGTACATCATCATTTAGAAAAAGTGTCATTGCTAATTTTTCCAGCTTTGTTTGACTGGAGGCCAACATGAAAAGGAAAAGATTCATTTTTAGATTTAGCCAGCTTGTGTAGTTGTTGCCTGAGTGTTTTCTCCAGGTCTCTAATTAGCTTGTGAACAGATCTCCTTACCTCTGTCCAGCTGGGTAAGTGTATGTGCATGTGTGTGTGTGTATCCAGCTGTATGGTCTCCAGTCTCTTATCAGTGTAACCACTGGCCCGTAGTTAACAGCAACCATCTGGTGCCCATACACATAGTTGGGTTTTGCTAGCCAGCCTTTGTGATCTAGATGTCAAAACTATCCAGGCCAAATCGCTTTCTCTTACTCCATTTTTCCCCTTTCTCTGAAATGCTTCTCTTTATTTCTCTTGTCCACTTCTCTCGTTAGTGTGAATGTGTAAAGACAGACTGTGTAATGTTTTAAAAAACAAAGTACTACATTGAGACTTTATTACAGGTATAGGCTGCAGGCTAATAGAACTAAGAGGATCTTACAGTATCATATTGGCTTCTTGTTGTATTGACTGCTTATTGATGGTTTCACATTGTACCATCCTACAGAGAGGATAAGTTGCACTGCCTGTTGTCTTTGGGAATATTGTCTAGCAAGCTTTTTTAGCAAATGAGTTTATTGCAAGGTATGCCCAGCCAAAATGGTCACTTATATAGGATATTTCAGTAATGCGCAATACTATGCAACTATAGAGTCTATGTATCATAATTACAGCCAATGATAATAACATTTCAATTAATTGATGAGTGCCTTTTTGTTGTATGTTTCAAGTACATTTACATGTCAACCTTTTTATCTTTTGTCCTTACAAAGTCCTGTCGTTCAGAGGCTTTCTTGAAGAGTGCACACACACACACACACACACACTGTCCATGTCAGCACAGTGTGACATTCCAAGGAACAGTCATGGAAAGGGGATGAGGACAGGGACAGACTTGGCAACTCTCCATCAAATGGCAGTACGATCTTTCTCTCTTCTCTCTCTCCCTCTTTCACTCACTCACACACACACACACACTGACAGAAAACTGTCACCTCTGTCACAAATGTCCCTTTAGACTCACAAGGCACTAGTTCCCACAGAAAGCTAAAATATCAGAGATGAAGAGATAAAGCTTTGTTAGTAACATGAAAAAAATGTAGTTTCTTAGTATTACAACCTGCCACTGAATCATTTGTATCAATCATACGATATAAATCTTGAAGGAAGTGACGGTTGGTGGTTTTTTGAGCTTGCCAAAAGACTGAAATATTAAACCATTCTGTGGCCAAGTTTGCCGTCTTTTTTTGCAAAGTTGCCAGCGCTTAAAAAAAAGCTGTCAGTGTACCATTGTTCAGAAACAGATGCATCAAAGAGTAAGGCTTACAGTTTCTCTGAGTGTATGTGTGTGTTTTCAACTGGTTAAGTGTTGGTGGTGCAGGGATAATTACAAGCCTCCGAAACAAGCATGTCACATCACAACTATGTCTACTGACAGCCAGTTATGCCACTACACACACACACACACACACACACAGCGGCGGTCTGGCCTAGCAGTGAGGCAAATGGAGCTTGCTTTGTGTGTGTGTGTGTGTGTGTGTGTGTGTGTGTGTGTGTGTGTATGCGTGCGTGCGTGTGTGTCGCAGACAACTGGTGCTGCCGGTGCACCTATTTATATCCAGGGGTCACTCGGTGCTAGACAGAGTAGACGATATGTTGTGTGTTTGCAGCCACTTTATCCTCAGAGCAACAAAACCAGTTTCTACAAACAGGGCAGATCAACTTGATATTGACTTTTGACCAGCATCCTAATAATATAAGTCTTCTACTGTATGTAATTTTGAACCGTGTAATGAATGATATGGTTGAAATCAATTTCATGAATAATAGTAATATTTTTCAGGAGCACAGGTCGGATTGTTGCAGGCACATACAATACACACGCATACACATACAGTTTCCGTGGTAACTGACAGTCATGCCAGAGGCCACATAGACTACCTGCTGTGAGAGGGGTAGAGAGAGAGGAGGCTCTTTCACACATGGAATATGCAGTGTTGCTGAACTATTTTAATTTGTCAAGACTTTGAAACTATTTTAGTCGCAAGGATCACTCATCTCGACTTTTTATGCTCATGGCATGGGAGGAGTTCTTTTGCCATACACTTAACTTTAGCAATCTGCAGACAAACTTTTCTTTATTCCCATCTCTTGTATGCTGGCAAGAGCCTCATTCAAATGTGACCCTTGAGAGGAAGTGTGCCGTTCAGTGGAACTCTATTAAAATGGAAATGGAGGCATTGCAGTAACCTCTCAAATTTGACTTGAGAGTGACCTTTAGAGTTTAGTCTTTTCTAACACACCCATAACGGCACACCTGTGCATATTGCCAAGAGCAGATTTTGTTTTTGTTTTCGTATCTGCCTCATATCAAATCCAGAAGTAAGGGTGGGGTAGTGGTAAAAGAGTAATCAGCTGAAACCAAACTCTTCCCTTGACAGCATCAGCTAGAGCTGTTCAGTAACTTTGTAATGAAAAGCTTTTGCCAGCACTAACTGTAGCTTGTTTCTCTTTTTTTTTTGGCCTCGTGGCCTCCCCGTAGGCATCTATCAGCCACACCGTCTAGAAAAACAAGCACTCATAGTAGGGGAGAGGTGGGTGGATGGATGGATGGATAAGATGACTAAACAAGTCAACACAGGAATGAATAAGTATCATGGTGTTGTATAACAAAAAGGTCTTTTATGGCATGTAGTAGCCACACCCTTTGTAATAACAAGCACACACATTAAGAGATGAATATATGAATGAATAGAGGGAAAACATTGAGGTCACAATGGGCTCAGTGGGACTAACAATAAATTATATGGGAAGGTTTTAATTTGCCTTAGAGACAAGCCTAAATAACTGTCACCCTGTGTGTCTCTGCTTTCACTGTGCTCTCACTGGTTAACACTGGTCTACAAGAGCAGGACAGATGCAGATTGTTTAAAAAACAGCTCTTAGACTTTTTTTAAAATCTCACAGGCAAAAAACTACAGATGCTACAGTGAGATATTTTGTCTCTGTGATTCATGCTGGGTCACTCAGACAAACACAGCCAGTGTTGTTGCACCTTTTACAACTCTGACATAAAGGTTCCGCATTTACTTAACTAGTTTTAATTCAGGAGTTTACACAAGAACACTATGAATCCTCTTCACACATTATACTAGTGAATTTGGACATTTGGTCATCAGGGTAGCTCCACAGAGTCTCAAATCAGAGCTGTTCACGGTCAGGATTCACTGTCAGTGTCCTCGACCACGTTACTGTTCAATAACTATATTAACTGAATTTTTACTCAGACTATTTGAAACCACAATTTCAGTTTTAAAGTTTCTTGTTGTGTTAATATGGCTGTCATCTTGTTCTGTCAGGATTTCTTGTCAATTTTTATTTCTTTTTTCCAATCATTTTTATTGCATCATTTATGTGTCAAATAGAAGTTTAAGTTTCTTCTTTTTAGTCCTCCAAGGACCATGGGTGATCGTTGTAGGCCAAGTCAGCAGCCTCTTTCATTTGTTGTGTCCAGTGTCTGACAGAGTAAAAGACAATTCTGTGTGTGTGTGTGTGTGTGTGTTGTGAGTATTGAGCATGTGGGTGTGAATGAGTGAGTGGCAGCTCTGTGTGTGTGTCTCTGCATGCAGCACGGACTGTGCTGACAGCAGAATGGCTCGCTCTGTTGGAGGGGATTCACACTTCACATCGGATCATCACAATCAAACTGTCTTTAACACCGACACACACACACACACAACCTGTTTCTGATGCACTCCACAGAATGGCACACACAGTTTCATACAAGATCTTGCTGCCCCCACCTTTTCTCTCTCTCTCTCTCTCTCTCTCTCCATCTCTCTCATGCACGCACCAGCACATGCAGACACAGACACACACACAGTAGTGCTTTGGTCCCACAGAGAAACTGGCTAGCCATACTGAGCAGCCAGACAATAGTTCTGTCAATCAATGTCAAGTCCCTGTTTAGTTGTCCAGCCTGAGGCCTTCCAGTGGACAGCTAGTTGTCCTGTGTGAAGGAAACTGACACTAGCCTCAAGAACATTTACAAGGCTCCAACTCCAACTTCCCTTCACTTCTCTTGACCTGAATATGTGTGCAGTTGGTAAATCAGTGTTTGCTGATTCCCACAGTTTTCTGAGGCAGCTTGTTACTGATGTTTGTTTTAGAAAGTCCAGCAAATTAGTTTTCTCAGCAGTAAAGTCACTCCAAAATCTAGTATGAAGGTAATTCATTCACAGCATTAGCTGATTGTTATATACTATACTTCAATAGTTACGAAACAGCTTTCCATACAGTTTGTAAACATACAGCAAAATTATGGTCGATGGAATTCAGTTGCATATTTTTAAGGCAAGAATGTGAGAAATATTTTATTTGTGCTCTTTCTTTTTGATATACTAGACACCACCCACACCAGCAAATATGAAATTCAGACATCACACTACTCAGTTTTAGTCCTCAACACTCAAACAGTGACTCTGACTGCTGATGACCATATTACGTAAGCCTGAAGTTACCCAAGAGCAAGCACGTTGGAAATAAATGAGCAGAAAATTTAAATATCTATTCCAAAAGTCTAATGTCTGCGTTTTAGCTCTCTGCTAAATGAGCTTCTTCAGTGACCTGTGTAATCAGAGGTCCTGCTAAATGTTGTAGCTTCAGTCGTGAAGTAATGGTAATTTACTCAAACTGCAGCAAACTGTCTCAAGCTGTTTGACAGCACTGCATACTGTTAATCCCAAAAACAGATCTAGCGGCTATAATGGAAACAGTCGGATTTTTCTGTTTGTTTCCACTGTCATGTACGTCAGCGTCACTGATACATATGAAGAATGTTTGTTTCAATCTAAATCACTGTGATGTTGCTCCTTGACCTTTCTTACTTCTTGCCTCCTGCCATCTTCTTACTGTCAGAACTGTTGTTGCACTATTATGTCCTGCAAAGAATATTTTCATGTGGCTGGTTTGATCACCATTAATATTTTCTGTATGTCTTGACCTTTGACAAGAAGCTTTAGTTTCTGTTTGCTCTCTTTGTACTTGACCTAGTTGGGACTCTACAGCATTATGTGTGTATTTGTCTCACTTATTTATTCAGTAATTATAGAGGTTTGGTTGTATGGATAAATGGATGATTTTTACAATCCTTGCATTAAAAGCTTATGTTTTTCATGTTTTTCAGGTGGGACCAGAGACATTGGATCAGCGTTGACCAGGATGTGTATGAGACATCGCAGCATAGAGGCTAAACTCAAACAGTTCTCCATGTAAGGATTATTACACACTGCCCGTTTTCCCTTCTGTTCTTCTCTCCTAAAACACAGTACTACTGACATTTAACAACATATAGGATTGTGTATGATGTATCACTTGTGCAGTTTTGGCTGAGATGTAAGAGGGGTTGGGTGGGAACAAGGATTTCATCAGGGTTATCATGTCAACACATCCCATCATGGAGGCTTGGTCGAGCTAAATAGAGAGCATTAATAGGAAGCTCTTATGACCAACAAAACCTTCCTCTCTACCAACACTAAAGCCTTGTCACTTTCAAGTGATCCAACATTTCCTTACAATGGGACACAATGTGATAAAAAACTTTTAGCACCATAGATTTTTTAAAACTGTCAAAGATAAAACATTCTTGCAGTGTTTCCTATATTAGTAGGTCACAGTTAGTGTACTTTGACCCAAGCTAGTCCTAGCAGTGCTACTACAATAAACCTGTAAAAGTCTATATTTGATATCTTGACATTGTGCGTGTGTGAGCGTCTATGTGAGAATGCCCCTTGTAGTGGAATACTGGGAAAGAGACGATTTGTCTGTCAACACAAGCATCTATAATGTTCCAGGATAGTCACACACACACACACACACACACACACACCACATCTGTCTAACATACACACACACACTACTCAGACAAGGGGGCTCTCTAATTTCGGATGGCATTTCAGTAGAGATTCCACTTGGATCTCCATAGCAGGGGCTGTACAGAGGGCGGCTGTGGTCACCACCCACCCACTGATACACACTTTGGGGAAATGTCTCCAAGAGGGGGGAAGTCTAATTTTAGTTTCAGGCACTAAGCCTGCAGCTGCCCAACTCTCACACTCACAGCCCCTTAAACACCCACACAAATACATCTTGGAAGATTGGCACAGTTGGGTAATGATTGACAGACATGACTGGACAAGCTTCTTACATCCTTCTGTGACACACAGTCAGACATAAAGCAGACTTTTCTTTCTCTGCCTGTCTGTTTTTCTCCCTCTCTCTCTCTGCCTGTTAATAATTGACAGACAAGAACATACACTATACAGACGGAAAAGCAAACCAGACCTAATGATTTTGTTGTCAGACAGTCTGACTGCTACTTTAATCAGGTGACAGATATACTGGTAAACCCTGCAAAGTGAGTCTGTAAGATATGAATAAAATGAAACATCAAAGCGGCTTATATTTAGCATTTTCTCAGTTTTGAAGAAATGTGTATAATTAGGTTGTTCAGCCAGATGTTCAGTTAATAAAAATGTATTTTGGATAGCACATGTCACTGTTGGAGTTCATTTAAAACACTGGTTGGTTTTAGAATTTCTATAAGTGACAAGTTTAGATCTTAAAAGGTTAGTCATGAATATTTACCTATAAATGATTTAATTGATCAGGCTGACCTTGGATCAGGAGTGAGTAACCTGCTGTTTTCACAGGGCCTTCCTGGAGGGTCTGATCAACCCTCTACAGGAACAGATGGAGGAGTGGAAAAGAGGAGTCAACACTTTGGACAAGGACCATGCTAAAGGTGACAAAAGTAATCACACACAACAACAGAAACAACACAAGTTGCCAAGTAATCTGGACTTAAAACATAGTTACCTGTGTTAACTGTACCTTAACACTAAGCTTCTGCACAGTTAATTTGATTTTTGACCTTGTCCATCTGAAACAGAGTACAAGAGAGCTCGGCAGGAAATCAAGAAAAAGTCCTCAGACACACTGAAACTTCAGAAGAAAGCAAAGAAAGGTAAAGAAACTTTTTTTTGTATAGAAAACCAAAGGTTAGATGAATTAACCTAAATAACACCACTAAGTGCAGTTTATCTGCTAATGATAATGGAGACTTTCATTTTCGGATACTGTATTTATTGAATCAAATCAAGTGAAATTGTGAATTAAATCTAGTCCTTGGTGAAACGGATCTCTCCCCCTCTTGACTCTTAGTTGCTCAGTTTGCAAAAAAGAGCACTCTCCCTTATGATTTATGATGACCAGGCCACGAGATGCAGATTTTCTTTGAGTGGTTGCTTCTCTTGATGTATGGCTGACATGCAACAGTCTTGTACTAAATCACGCACCTGTACACCTGTAAACCTTTGACCACAGAGTATGAAAACCAGAAGATATCTAACAATATATCTTGTTATCTTGTTTTGTTTGTTTTGCTTGCATAAAAACTAGTTTGTGATAGGAATTATATAAGTATTGGCTGCTAAACCATTGAAAGATATCCATGTCAGACCAGAGAATTTGTTCTGTGTCAGCCATCACTAGCCAGTTAGATGTAGTTCTTATTGATCTATACAGGGAATCTTGTGTACTTGCATCATGTTTACCTAGAGTTGTTGATTACTCCACAATGCTATAATTTGTTTTACTTGAGCAGTATTTGCCTGGGCTTTGATAGTCAAACTAAGATGAACACATTTTAGTGTACTGGATTAAAGCCTCCTATCTGCAAGAAGCCTGCTTTAAGAAAGTCCTGATTTTCCTTTTGATTATTAAAATAATGAAACATGTCTGCAAGTTGTAGAAACAACTTGTGGAGAAAAATGTCATATTTTATTTCAAATAGGGAAATGGGAAAATCTCCAAATTGGATATAAGGGATTTTCATTCGACAGCAGTGATGTGTGTAGAAGTTTGTCCTTACTGATTAAGACTTGTGCAGATCTGGTAAGGCTAAACATTACCTTACTTGGTAAACACTCAGAGAGGGCAGAGGCTTTTTCCCTCTGCAGTTCTCTTGGCTCAGGTTCTACATACGCATTCACCTACCTAGAGGAAAAACTAACATACACAAAAAAGGAATTAGATTAATGTGCTTCCTGTATATTTTGCGATGTTGAGAGTTTCAGGTTTGAATAAGTGCATGTCTCACATTCCTTAAGTCAGCAGATGGAGGAAGAGGTGCAACAAACCTTTGCAAAAAATGAATCGATGCTTCTAACTCTTACTCTACAGTAGATTTGTTAATTTTGGTATGTAATTTACATTGTACATGTTGTACAGATGTTGAAATATTAATACTGCTACATAAGGCTTGTGTTGCTCCCCTATAGTTCTCTGCATTCAACAAAGTGCTAGTTTAGACACTGTAGGACATAAGATAGAAAGATTAATAATTCAAAATGTTTGCAATATGGTTTCATGCCGTGTTGCTCCCCTTTGATGTTGTTCAGCAAAGTAATACTTTTCTTTTGAAATAGATTGACTTCAGTCTAGTTTAATACACTGACCAATCCACAGGCATCCAGACACACACAAGGCTGCAACTTTAGGGCATAGTTTAGTGTTTAGTGCTGGCACTCTTTCAGTTGACTTGGATCTTTTTCCTCTCCCTGTCCCCATGTGGTTCTGATACCATCCGTCTCCTAATGCTGCACTGCAGCTGATACTCTAGGTAAGTCAGTCTGTGGAATTGACTCCCTTTCCAGGTTGTTGCTTATGCTCTAATGTCTAACCAAGTATATTGGTCGCATTGTGAAGGAGCCACCAAAAATCTAGACTTTTATGCAAATAATCAATACTGTGGATGCTGTTAAATGTTGGTATGCTCAATTTTCCTCTACAGATATGGCATCCAAAGTTTACGGTCTATTGTTGCCACAACATACTGGCATAGTCAGATTCATACATAGTATGCTGCTTATGAATCTGTTGTCCCCTATAGGTTTTTACCTAAGGGTAACAGAGACCCAGGGTTCATCCTTTCTACTGTGACTTCCTCTGCCTCCTCTCCTCTGTCTTCTTATGGATTCTCTTGTTCACGCAGCAGGCTGGCCTAATTATCAAATAATCCAGATGTCCTGGGTTCAAGGCCTCATGTTGGTAACCACCTGAAGTAATGATGTTCCTGACATTTCATTAGAAAATTTTTGTATGAGATCAATTAAGTATCACACTAATGTACTAATATGCTGTGGCCTGACGGCGAAAGACCGTAGGGAATGTAATAAAAAGAACGGAGGTGAAGTGGAGGCCTCAGTAGACTTTTGATGCACCCGGGTCTTAACTGGTCCAGTGGGTGGATCTTTCTACTGACTGGTCCAGTTCTGTAGTGTCACATTAATTTCTACAAATTTTTGATAATTTTTGTGGTGTCCGCCATATGTGTTGTCTTAGCTGGCAATGTTATGTTCCTTTTATTCCTGTTATGTCTTTCCTTTAGCGAGCCATCCATTGACACAATCAATAAAAGAAAGTGTTGCTAGAACACATCTTTAAAATAATAATAATGCTTTAAATGCTTTTACTTCTTTTGACTGTCCACAGTGCAGCATTGTAAATGGACAAACAACAAAAGCACAAACATTGAACTTTGCAGTACATTTATAGTCATTTATGGGTTTAAATTGTGGGATGTACTACTGTGTGGAAGTAAGTTACTAAAGGGAGAAAATAAAAACATATTACTGCCGTCATCTGGCAGAAACAAAGTTAAATAATAGTTCCATTTTCTTCTTTAACGGAACTAAATTTCACTTTGTTTGGCAGCCATCTTTCATTCAGGCATCTTGGGGATTCTTACCTTGATGTTAGGGAGGACAGTGTCCAGAAGCAAATATTTTACAGAGTCAAATGCACCCATACATACACACACACACACACACACACACACACACACACACAAACACATTAAAATTTCCATCAAGGGAGCCCAGAGTGCTTATTTGTCATTCTGCACCTGGCTCACCAAAGAAGCCTTTAAACTCACTGACCTCTATATCACAGAAATACATACAAATATTTAAATCAAATTTATGTGTAGGTTACTTAAAGTAATCACAGTACTTAGAAGAAGAGCACTCCATTTACACACAGAAATAAGTGCCCATCTGTCTGCTTGTGTTGTGAGGAGATATCTGATGTTTGATATGTGTCTTGTGAGGGTGTTTTTCTGACCTGAGACCCTGGCCTTGCTAAGAAACAGCCTATGACTTCAACCTAATGTAATCATTGGTCATGTGAAAGCTGGAGCGGTTAATCTCATTTGCGTGTGTGTGTGTGTGTGTGTTCGCGTGCGCACATGTACATGTGTGCAGACTGTGGGCCATTTCGACCCCCACCATTCAACTTGGCTCAGTCACTCAATTTCTGGCAAGTTGAGTTTGGTAAAAACAACTGTAGAACATGAATCAAACTCTAGGTTGATTTTGTGTTTCTAAGCCCAAAATTTGTGATAAATAATACATTGTACAACAACTATTTGTCCTTAATTGAAAACAAATGACTGAAATATCCTTCAGGTCGGATTTGTTTACAATGCAGTCAGTGACCCTTGACCTTAAACTGAACCTCGGCGTTAAAATGTGGTTGAAGATAAAAGAGGAAGTAGCAATTAGGGCTTTGTCATTCGCATAGTTCTAACAATACACAAGTTATGGCACACAGGACGGGAATGTGTACAAACCGACAGCCCATAGCGGAGACAAATTTGTGACATTCAGCTCTTAACAACCCCTCTGCTTCCCACAAGCTGTCATTTCATGCCAGGATGTGCGTGCATTATCTGACATGAGTACAATACACAGTATGATTTAAGTTCCCTTGTTGGGACTGATTTATGGGGATTAACTAAGAGGAAAACCTTAGTACTCTTATCCATTATTTAGATATACTTGGACTGTAACTACTGCCATTGAAGCAGACACTTTATAGCCAACCATGCATGACAGCGGTGGTACACAGTAGTATATGTGCATCCCTGTACGCATGTATAACCCTCTCCATCCCTGCAATTACGCCCCTTACATCAACACTAATGTCTGTCTCAACCTGAGTGAGTAATGAGTATTGCTTTTGGTGAAAAGAAGTTTCAGTCTTTATGTGTAGTCAGTTGAAAGTAGTTGATAGTATTTACCATTTATGGTCAGTTTCCACAAGAGCACTATAATTATCATGAGTGCAAACATGTTTGAATTGATGATCTCATAATTCACTTTCAAAGGACTACACTCAAATATCACTCTGTAAGCCTTAAGGAATCAGTTTTCTGGTGATTGGCAGAAGAGATTAAATCTTATCCATGCAACTGAATGATTCAAGGAATAAGTCACTTCTTGATGGGTCCACCAACAGACGTACAGGGTAGATGTGGAAGTAATATGACACTGATTGTGTTAATGGTAATCACTATTCAAGCAATACCAAAAAAGAAAATATTTGACTTTCTTTCTGTCTCAGACGAAGTCCCTCAACTTATAGTAGCGTCTTTCCAAAACCACTTTGGTTATGTTGAGAATACAGTCTGCCAAGACTTGAACTAGTAGGAGAAAACCAGCTTCCTCATTTTACTTCATGCCAGGGAGACACCACAGAATTTCTGGTTCTGGGACCTGAAAAGCTACTTTGAGGTCAAGGGAGTCCTCAAGTTTGAAATAATTTTTAATCACCTTAAACCAGAGTTAAAGAAACCATGTCTGTAGTGTGAGAAGAGGATATCTCAATGTTACAGTATCACTGAGCATTGCAGCACAGCCTACAGTCAGTGAAAGCATCATTTGTTGTCATTGTAGGCATTGATCATTTTGCTACCAAGAGTTGGAATTCTGTAGTTTCACTCTTTGCGGTTTTACCTCATGGATGCACTTGCAACTACCTGTCCATAATCACTGACCAGCTATTTAAACTATAGATTAAAACATCATTTGAATTATCAGCCCAGCTTATAAATAATTTCCGTGCCAAGAGATGGAAAAAGACTAATTTTGCCTGGAGGGAAGTGAATAATAATGAGTTTGATCCTGCAGTGGAAACCAAACTAATGAGCGAGGCCTGTTTCCTTCAGGCTCAGTCATATAGCCGCCTCTCCACCAAACCTTACAATGTAGTTGTATACTTGTCTGTTCAAATAGTTGCCACTGGATGTACATGAGACTGAAAATATATGCAGCAGGTTGGTCTTCCAAGTCTGGCTACTACAGTCCATCTACTCCATCATAGTCTCTATATTGTTAAATAGCAGGAACTGCTGTAAGGGCCACATAGCCCACATTCCTCTGAGTTTTCAGCGTTACAGACACCAAACCGAGCTTGGAAAATGGATTCCCTATATATGGAAACTCAGTTTGTCTTATTTTGTCAACAACCGCACAGTTCTGTGAGTATATACATGTGTATACTGCCCCATATTAAGGTTGGTAAACTCAAAGAGTGGCAGTACCTCTAAGGATTTTAGTCATTTACTAAAAATTGTGAAGATGATTTTTGGTATTTTGGTTCCACTACACTAAACTTGTCTAGACTGGGAAAACCTGTCCACCATAATTGCACGTTCCCTTCACTTTAGGTACAGACATGGTTTTGAAAGAACTTCATCCACCCAAAATATGTAGTGAGGACATATATTTGACAACTTCACCAGATGTCAACATTCATTTTGCACTCGATTGATTTAAGCAATTAGTCACTTCTCATTAATATCAGCTCTTGTAATGCTAGTGGGTGTATAATGATAGTTTCCATTTGGTGTGCTTTTCCATCAACTTAGGCTAGTGCTTGTGTGTGTGTGTGTGTGTGTGTGTGTGTGTGTGTGTGTGTGTGTGTGTGTGTGTGTCTGTGTCTGTGTCTGTGTCTGTGTCTGTGTCTGTGCAGCAGCCATTGTTAATTGTCATTTTTATTGTGGCCTAGCAGACGGATGGAGAGATAAAGCAGTGGAAACATAGCTTCTCTTGTGTGCTGTGCCATATACAATGAATAAACTGTACTGACATAGCAGAGAGGAAAGAGCTGGTGGCTTGTCCTCAAGATAAGACGTACATCCTTATGTTTTACATTTGAGGTGAAGATGATTTCCTTTGTAACTCTATCTGTGTTTCTTTACCACTGGTTTGCATGATATAGGGACTCAACAAAAGGCGCCAGTTCATTATCTTTCTCCAGACTCAAGAGCAGACAGACAGACCACAAAGTTGTTCACTCTGGGTTTAACCTTGGTGTATCAAAGTCAAGACTTTGTGTATATGTTGGTGTGTAAGAGTAGTTTAAGTGGGTTTGATAATGCCTTTGAGGCTCACTGTATGTAGTCTTGGGCAGTCGCCAGCCTTCCTGCCTTCATTGAGAACTCAAGAGGGCTTGATTTGGCTTCAGGGCATTCTCTGTTCACATCACACACACAGAAGTGCATACAGCCACATACTGTGTGTATACACACAGCATAAAGACGCACACAGTGCTGAATAACAAGATAACCTTGGGACTGTCATTGTCCTCAAACATTTACAGATTTGCATATGCAAACACACACATAAATGCATGGGGCCAGATGGTCTTGGGGATACCTTGCACTCTTGTCATCCATGGAAACACACGCAGTCACTCTTAACCATGTCTAGAAACGCCCTGGTTTTGAAGTGTTTAACAAAGAGTAGTGTAGAGATAGTCAAAAATGGTTCTCACTTTTGGCTATCTCGCCATAATAGATTGAAGTTTTCCAAGTAACAGATTAGCCTAAAGAATGGTAGATAACCGTCTTACCACCTCTGAACAAGAGACAGGAAACACTTCAGTGACAAGAGTGGCTCTTCATGTGGCAGTGATAGCCAAAAGTTAGTCAGGACATTCAAATAGTAGCATTGAAGATAGCAATGCCCACAATGAAAGATATAATGTGTAGCAGTTGAAACAGTCCAAACCAACATGCTACTAACTGTTGTGATCCATGCATGTCATTCTAGCATAATTCTTTCATTTATACTTTAAAGGAGGGTGAAAATGGAATAATATAAAGTGATAAAGTTCATAGGTTAGTAAATAGATCAACCTTGTGTTTTCTTGTGAGTTTATTTGAACTAATCATGTATCCTTTTGTGTGTTTGCATTTGTGTGTGTGTGTGTGTGTGTGTGTTTTGTGTACAAGGTCGTGGTGATATCCAACCCCAGCTGGACAGCGCCATGCAGGATGTCAGTGATAAATACATTCTGCTGGAGGAGACAGAGAAGCAGGCCCTGAGGAAGGCTCTTATAGAGGAGAGACAGAGATTCTGCTGGTTCGTAGCCATGCTGCGGCCTGTAGTGGTGAGTACAGCGTGGGAGAAGGAGAGAAATAAACCTTCAGATGAGCACCGAGGAGAGCAATAAAAAGAGTGCTGTGTAGTCATCTCACTCTGCAGTGGCTTTTTGTTTTAATCACACAAGCCAGAATAAGCTTATACTCTCTACTTCATCACATTACCAATAAATGTATATTTTTTCCCCATTTTCTCTGTCATGTATTCTTTTAGGATGAGGAGATATCTATGTTGGGAGAGGTCACCCATCTCCAGGGCATCTCTGATGACCTCAAAGCCCTGACCTCTGACCCACACAAGCTTCCTCCTGCTAGTGAACAGGTGAGGAAAAAGTTTAAGCAATCTGTGAACAATTGACCAAAACAAAAGCAACTGTTGCAGTACATACCCTTTTTGCTCTGTATGTCATATTTTTGTGGGGGGTTTTTGTAGGGGGTTACGCTCCTTGGATTAAATGTAGCTTTGTTCAGTGCCTCCTCTCTTCATAAGTACGACTAATGAGTACAACAAATATTTTCTTGCCTCAGGTGATCTTGGACCTGAAGGGCTCAGACTACGGTTGGTCATATCAAACGCCGCCCTCATCCCCCAGCACCACTATGTCCAGGAAGTCTAGCATGTGCAGGTAGGCTCCAACAACCAATCACAAGACTCATAGCTTGAAAATAAGTGAAAAGGAGGCTTTGTCTGTCAAGTATACATTTTACCAATCAGACCCATAAAAGCTTTTTGTGATCCAAATGATGTTGACTGGAAAATTGAATTACTCAACTTATTTTGGTCACCCACTTCCAAGAAGTGAGGAACAAGGAGATGTCAAGTCAAAGTTAGAGATTATATTATAGCATGACATGTATATACAAAGGATCTACTGAAATCTGCAAGTCTGTCCTTAAGACCTGATCAGTTGTTATGAATTTTCTTGGGAGACAGCTTACATCAGTGTAAAGGGGTGGGGAATGAGGAGAAAAACCTTTAACTATGTTGCGCAATCTATGTCTGCCACCCAGTGGTGGATATGAGCTCTTATTCTTCATCTCCTCTTTGTTACTGATAGTTGTTAATTTGTTCACTTCTCAGAGATATTAAGTGACATTGTCAAAGGAAAGGCACATAGGGATATTTCTTTGATGTACAGTAGGCATGTATGGTGAAAATGTATTTAAAAAAATAAGGATTAAAGCTTGAATACATTTTTAAGAATTGACAAAAATTGCACTTTTTGTTACATAGCTGTTCAGACCATGTCTCATACATTCTGTCCTCCCTGCTTTTTATGTGTCTTAATGATTTTTCCTGAACTCATCTGGTTTAAAAAAGACATTTTATGACTGGATTATGTATTGCTTTGTATCTGTCAATTTTGGGATTGCGGGTGTTCTATGATTGAATCAACCTCAAATCATCTTTAAATTATATGTTATTTCACATTGAGAATGTTTAAATGCCTTCCAGACTGTGAAAACATTTTAACCTGTTATAGAGGAGCAATTTAAGAGTTTCAGTTCAGCCATATTTTTGCAGATAGAACATTGTCATCTTACAGTACAAAGCCTATGCTTATTTTGTTCTAAAAAAAAAAAAAAAGCACTTCATAAATCATTGCAAGAAAGCTGCTTTTATAATTTTGATGCTTTGCAATTTATGATTTTTACCTATTTTGTGACTTGGCCAGTGCACACACATTTGTATGTGTTTCTGTTTGTGCATGATAGTTTAGTACTTGATAGTTTGGTCTTTTATTTGTGTGTTTTGAACAATCAAGCATCAGTTACTTTTTTTTTCAATTTTGTCAGCTTTGTATATAATTTAGCCCATACTGTATGTATTTTAATAGTCCATGAAATCCTGTGATTTCCTGCTTGGAATTATTGCCATTATGATTTCATGCCTCTTATGTTGATTTGTTTTGCTGTTTTGACTGGATTGGCCTCAGTCACCGCCTGCTGCATCTTGGTGTGCCGTGTTAATTGTTTCCCACCCTGTCTCCTCCACATCTCTCCCCCAATCCTCTACCTTCATTCCTTCCCTGTTATTCCTTTTATCTCTTCTTTACCCAACTTTCATCCCTCAATCCACGCCTTTGGGCGCATTTGATTCTTCTTTACCTCCACCTATCACTGCCAAACTTCTCCTTCCTCTGGTCCTCCCCTCATCCCTCACTCCCCCCCCCCCTTTCACAGTAGTCTGAACAGCGTTAACAGTAGTGACTCCAGGGGATCCAGCGGCTCTCACTCTCATTCTCCTTCCTCCTCTTCTTCCTCCTCTACCTCACACCACCTCTTCCACCACCATCACCCCCGCCACCGGTACCGTAGCTCCACGCTTCCCCAGCAGGCCCCGGCTCGCCTCTCTAGCATCTCCTCCCACGACTCGGGCTTCATTTCTTCATCACAAGACCAATACACATCGTCCAAATCATCCTCGCCTATGCCAGCTGAAACAAAGGTAAGAAAAACCCTCACCACCCACACTTCATCATCATTTTGGATACAAGTACGTACACACGGTTGAGACAAAACTATAAAACCACATATGCTGTATGATTTACAAGTCATTGTAGTCAGAGTCAGAGAAAACCCCTCATCAGCAATCCACACAACTCCTCTCTCACACATCTCCCAAACCACTATGAGAGGCAGTTAGCTGGCAGCAGTAAGTTTATGTGATCATGGTGAAGTCATTTCACTGCTATTATTATAGTATAAATGCTCAGGAAATTAGTCTGCCTCCGTTCTAGCTCAGGGCAAAACAGGTCAGCCCCATCCTGCTATTAAAGAGTCGACCGCTGTGACAGACTGCGGTTCGGTTAAACTTGCAGAGGCTTGTGTGTTATATTTTCATGCAAATGCATCAAAGTCAAATGAAATGTTAAAAAGACAACAGTATGTTTTACAGGCGCTCAGAGCGTGTCTCTATCAACAACTCTCATTCTGTCACTTTTCTCAAACCGTCTGACACAAGGGTTTAGATAATCATCAGTGAGGTAGTCCAGGGGATCGTCTGCTGGGGTTTGTGGTTTGAGATCAACCATGAGAGCGGCTGCACTAGTTGATGTTTTGTTAGCACGCCAGCAACAGAGTTCCCCTGTCCAGAAAACATTGGTGTAGTTAGACTTCCAAGTTTTTATGATGCAGTGAAGGTGGTTTGGCAAGTGAGTATCTGACCCATTTGCAGCACTGTCCTGGGAACCAGCCTTCTCATTGCCTCATTCTTGGTGTAGTTACAGTAGTGAATGTTTGAAGGAGCACAGTATCATTGCTAAACAGGGTTTACTCCTTAACCTTAAAATTGCTAAAAGACCACTTTAAATATCAGTTGGTGAGGATACTTTCTAGTTATTCCACACAGTGCACAGCTTTGTCTATGCTTCCTTTTAACAAAGCTCCAACACCTCTAACGTAACACTGCTGATGTGTTTGCAATTAATGCTGGTATGACTCCCAGTGCACCTTCTATACAGCCTCTATAGTCACTTGGCTGTACTCCTGACTAACTGCTGAGAACTGTGGAAAAGTTGCCTCTGCTCTCTAACAAACTGCTTCTCTCTGTCTACCTGCTGACATGTCTGTGTTTGCAATTCTTCCACTCTGTCTATCTCTCTCTGTCTCTCTCTCTCTCTCTCTCTCTCTCTCTCTCTCTCTCCCTCTGGTCTTGTCCCACTGCCTGCTTGCTTGCTGCTGCTGCCACCCTCGCTGTCCCAGCCTTGTCCCATTTCCAGCTCCTCTGAGGTGTCAGAGACTGGGCAGTTTCACAGTGACTGCAGCAGTGACCCTTCCTCTCTAGCTGCTGCTGCTGCTGCACCTCAGCACACTACTGACAAGGTGAAACACACTCATCCACCATCAACCCTTCCCCTCTTCCACAAAATTTGTATGTATTGTACTAGCATCAGAAGCACCACAGCTTCTTCTTACTAAACTTCATACTTGGCTGTACATGGCATTGACTTTCATTCTCCCTCACACCACAATATAACAATGACAAGGTGAAGGAACAGCAGTCAAGGACAGCTCTGAAATGGCATCTCCATCAGTTTTTCATGTTCGTTTAGTTCAACGTGTTTTGTTTTGATGTGATAAATATGGATTTCTTATCATTTTTGTGTTCCATTTAAATTATTTCTCCCAAGTGTCGTGGTCTTTTGCATTTTTATTTCGCACTGTTTATCATTTCAATAATTTATCCCATTGTCTGTTTGTGTCTTTTCCTTTTTGTGTCTTTCTGTTATCACCCTTCCTCCCACCGACACACACATGTCCAGTTGTCAAATGGTTTCGACCACTACAGCCCAGTCAGTTCCCCCTACCTGCATAGCAACGGGGGGAGTTTGGGCTCAGGCTCCAGCTCCGGCACTGCCTTCCACTTCTTCCCTCCGTCCTCCCCATCCTCCACCTCCACCTCCTGCCCCACTCGTTCATGGTCACGTCCCGCCTCAGCACTGCTGCCAGACTTACCTCACTACAGCATAATGGGCTCTCCCATGGTGCCTTCATCCCAAGTCCCCAGCTGGAAGGTTTGTTCATCATCTTCATCTTGATGATCCCACCTTATCCCCCTCCTCCTCCTTGGTCACAGTTTGTTCAACATGCAAGTTACTCTTGTTCAGTGTGTAGAATATACTTTTAGTTCATTAGTTTGTTTCTTTTATACTCCAGTAACATCCGCAGACCTAAAAACCAAGAGATGAACTGAAGCAGGAGAGAATTTTAGACGCCATCAGAAGCACATCAGCGAGAAATATAAATGTGAAGTAGAAGTACAAAAACACTGACTTTCTTTCTTTACAGGACTGGGCAAAGCCAGGGCCTTATGACCAGCCCATGGTCAACACACTGAGGAGGAAGAAAGACAAGGAGACTCCAGCTATAGTGGACAGTAACGGTAGTATGAGCAGTGAAAGCAACCCTGCCTCTATCTCAACCTCAGCACCAGCTCCAGCTGCGCTACAAATACCAAGCCCAGTGGAAGAGAAGAACAGGACCATGGCTGCACCTCTCAAGGTCAGTTTCAGTCTACATCTCCTACTGCCCCACTGCATTTTTTGCAGCTGCTCTCACTATAGCACAGATTCTGGTTAATTACTGTTGATATTATGTAATTAACATGTAATTTTATTCATTGTGTGGTTGTTTTTGTGATTCAGTTTTCTTGTTATTTATAGCACATGTTCACTTTTCTTTTCTTCTGTTTCTCCACTGACTTTATTTCTATCTCTGTATCAGTACTTTTCCATTTTCCATTTACACTCTAGAATTAAATATAGGCTTTTATAGTGTTAATAAGTCACTGTTAATAAAAGTAAATATTATATTAGCAACTTGTGAGAAGCTTCCATTAATTCATTGACTGTGCAAATGGTGTCCATATGGATGAAGACATTCTGTCCACTTTTATGCTTCTCCACTGTCAGCTTTGTGCTGTAAAATGTTAGTACTGCAGCTGTTGCAAATTTTACCAAAAAAAAAAAAAAAAAATTGTTCAGTGATCCAATTACCTCATTACTCTACATATACTGGACGAAGTATCTACAGTGTGTTGCGTAAGTTTCAGGCAACCTCAAATTCAACTTCCAGCAGCTCAGTGTCTTTTTGTTTTTTTTTCCGACCACATGAATGAGTCTCTCACCACTAATGTTCCCACTTAATGACTTTAACAAGTTGTACCTAATGATTTTAATGACTTTAATGAATTGTACCTGGCTGTATTCAGACAGTCAGACCCTTATACGAAATGTTTTTATTTTCATTGGTTGATTGCTCCAGGCTGGTGATATGGAGGTCCACGAGGAACTGGCTCTGGCCTTATCCAGAGGTCTAGAGCTGGACACCCAGAGGTCCAGTAGAGACTCCATCCAGTGCTCCAGTGGCTACAGCACTCAGACCAACACACCCTGCTGCTCTGAAGACACTATACCTTCACAAGGTAACATATTCTTTGTAAATCAGACGATCGCCAAGTTTAAAGGACAAACTTCTTTCTTCCTTTAGTATCCTGCTATGTATCATTGTGTCATTACATTAACCTCTCTGTTTTTCTGTGTGCTTCTTCTAGTATCAGACTATGACTATTTCTCAATGGCTGGGGACCAGGAGTCTGAGCAGCAGCAGTCGGACTTTGACAAGTCGTCCACCATCCCCAGAAACAGTGACATCGGCCAGTCGTACCGACGCATGTTCCAGACCAAACGGCCAGCCTCCACAGCCGGCCTGCCGAGCACGCAGGCTCCCTACCCTGGACAGGGGGTCTACCCTGCTGGAGCCTACCCCTCCACCCCTATCCACACAGGAGCTTATCCCTCCACTCCTACTGGGCCTTATCCTCCTACCCCCACAGGTACACATTGTAGTTATAGTGTCACAAATGTAGAAGTATGTTTTACATTCACACTTAAGTCTCTCAATTTTTATGTTGTTTTTGAATTATTTTTGTAAGGCATCATGTTTTAATTCAGTAACTCCACTTTAAACACACTTAGATGAATGTTATGTATTATTTAAGACCTTATCAGAACAATAGTTGTTTTGTTGGTGTTTATTTGTACCCGTTTCTCTTTTTCATGTCCTTTTTGTTGTGTTATTCTTGTTAATGGTATGGCAGAAAGGTTTGTAATTTCTAACTGATTAATCATTTTTTCTTCTATAATTACAGGCTCCTCCTGCTCAGGTCAGGGATATTATTCTGGCTCCAGTTCTCATAATGCCTCTGGCTCCTATTCTACAGGCCACGGTCCAGTTATCGTCACCCCTGGGGTCGCCACAATCCGCCGCACCCCCTCTTCAAAACCTTCTGCCCGCCGCTCAGGCTCAGTTGCTGGCACAGGCCCCATCCCTATCCGTACGCCTGTCATCCCAGTAAAAATCCCTACAGTGCCCGACATGTCAGGAGCAGTTAATGGAAGCAGGAGTGCTGAGGAGATGGGAGGAGTAGGAGGAGACCAGAGCCCAGATTCTCCAACATTGGCAGGAGGGGAGGATGCTGGCGCGCTGCCTGTGATGTCTTGGAGCGGTCAGGCTACAACCAACCCTCCCACCGTCCCCCTGCCCAACCAGCTGACCCAGCAGCACCTTCAGAGTGAGATGGGAGAAGACGAGGCAGGAGAAGGCGGAGACGGCAACATGTTGGTGGCCATCCGCAAGGGGGTCAAGCTCAAGAGAACCCTCACTAACGACCGCTCTGCGCCACGCATCGCATGATGACAACAACACGATACGCAAGCGAGAGTCATAAGAGACGTGAGCTCATAGCACAGATGTGAGGCTCCCCCTTCGTTGTGTTTGCAAATGGGGTCAGAGGCTTTAGAAAAATGTGATTTACAGAATCATAAGGCTTCTTCGTTAATATACGAAGCCTATTTCACCTATTTTACACAGTTCTCATTCTGTAAATTTTCACCTGTGAGAATGCCTTACTACAGAAGCCCTCTTGAATGATTCATAGAGGAAATATATGCTATTGCTCAGGTGTTGGGTGCCAACCAAGCATTTTAGCACTAAGATCACATCTCCTAATTTGGCAAAAATTATGTAAAGCTAGTAAAAATTTTCGTTTGGAGCCAAAGCGGATCACAGGCCTACGTCTGGTATATCCTTGTACGGTAAGTTAAGTAACCAAGATAGGACCTAATTTCTTTCATAGGTCCTAGAATAAAGGGTTTCAGCACTAAAATGTTTTTTGCAAATCTGAGTCCTCAAATGTGTAATTAAAGTGTAAAACATAAGGATCTTTTTGTTAATAAATAACAAGAGAAGGAAAGGGTAGGTTTATACCACATTATGTTCATTTCTTTAAGAGGACAGTAAAGAAGTATCCAGTATTCTCCTTGAAGCAGAAGGACAGTATGTGTATGCCTCCTCTCAGTGTAGAATAAACACTGTGTATTATATGTGTAAACACTCATTGTACAATCGTGGGACAAATAAACATTTGAACTGTTGAGTGACTTTGCAGAAGGAGCGCAATAACCAGTGCAAGTACTACACAGCACCAAGAGAGCAGCACTCAGGTAGACTAGGAGGTAAAGGCTCAGCCGGTCAGCTTTTAGATTGTACCATTTGGCAACTCCCGAATTGAACTGACTGCTTACTTGGAGGGACGCCAAAACGGCTGCAGACCGGTGCTGTGTTGTCAAAGCCATCTTCCATCCAGAATACTTAAATACATGGTTAAATTCTCCACAAAGTCACTATGGGCAGAAGTATGAAAAATAAAGAGAGCTTGTGTAAAAGCAAAGGAACTGACACTGTGTCGCAGCCCGAGGTTCATCCAAGAAGATGAAAGCATCGCATGGGCGATGCCATCATATAAAGAGACACTACTACATGTTCTGGTTGACGCTACATGTTAGGTTCTGTTTTGTGTTAGCTGTTGTAGTATTTACATGATTTGTAAATAATTTTTCACGTCTCTTGCTGAGAAGTGTGTCGTTGCTTCTCACGCTCTGTATCTTCCTGTATTTCCACCTGCTCCTCCACAGTGCCAGAATCATTCAGTTTCACTGCTTTACACAGAACATTTATTGGGTTTCATTTAATGATCAATGTTGAGTTTGGAAACAACTCTGACATGCCCCATTACCATTACCATCGGATGTGAACTGGTTTTATTTTTTCATCATTTTTTCCATTATGAATCTCACATCATCCGCAACATCTACATGCTGAGCTTTGTAGAACTCCTCAGTGGTTTGTGTTTATACAGCAGCCCTTGCGTTATATTGGCCTCTTATTTTTTGTAGCATTGATGTGCCATCCTGCAACCTGCTGTGCATCGATTGCTCATAACACTACTAATAAATGTTAAAGTACACATGTGCCATGTCAAAACCCCATGTTAATTCAGATTTATATATATTATAAAACATTTTATAGAAGATAATAAGGCAAAATATTTTTTGATGTTTTGGAAATCATGAGTTAGAAGCTGTAATTGGTAATGCCAAACTTTTTATTTGTCTGGTTGCTGTTATATTGAACTTTTCTGTTGTCTACTAGCATGCATGCCCACCTTCTTTGATTAATTAGGTTCCTAATCTGTCATCTGAAGTCATTCTAGCTCTAATTTTGGTGTTTTATATTTAGCATCAAAGGCGACAAGGGGACAAATCCAATATGTAAAACATTTGTTACCCTAAAAACTAAGAAATCACATCAAACCCCACTGTATTATTTAAGCAATACATCATTATAGGTACTTTTTTTTTTCTTTTACAGGACAATAAGATGTTTCAGATGTGAGGCTTTTCCTCAGACTGCAGCATTGTAAAACTATAGGCTATAAGGAATTTGCATTACTGAGTGATAGTCTGTATTTTAATTTGCATTTCAGTTCAAGCACTGTGAGACCATGGCTACTACAAGATGTATCAAACTGTAAATATTTAGCTGTACAAGTTAGTCCAGGAACTCACACATTTTTAATTTATTTTCTTTCTCAGTCTTTAAATCCTTTTTTCTTTCCCAACCTATCTCTATTTTTATACTTATATAAAATATCAGAGTAATAGAGTTGTTGTTTTTTTTTCCTTTATTCATGCATGTACTATCTGATGATGTGTTGTAAATCAGATTTCAGCATCACTGAATTGTTCTTTGCTGTACTCCTATGATTCATTTAAGTCCCTTATTTCACACACACGTGCAAAAACTGCATTTTAACAGTGCTGGCTGATTTTAAAAGCACACGCAGCTACACTGAAATGTGTTTGTCTGACCTCCAACAGGAGCTCATATGTTTTGGCTTCATGATGGAGAGAGTTGCATCAGTATTATGAGTTAAGTCAAGAATTTTCTTCAAATGTTAAATATTAAAAAATTCTTTGGCAAACTGAGGGAAGTTTGCTGGATCATAATGCAACATGCTAAATTTGAGCTGTTCTCTGAGGGTGATCTGTATTTAAATGTTAAACCGTAGTTACTGTACCGTTGATTCGAGGTAAAATGTATTGAAAGTAAACAGCTGATCTGGTAGCAATCTGTCGTATTAGATTTGAACAAATGTCACAGTGTCCATAATGTCTGGCCCAAAGACATCTTAACATGTGGATCCAGTTTGTGCTTTCATAAATACTGTACGATCTCTGTGCCACACTTAATCTGATGAACCACAACCCACTGACAAATCAGACAGACACCCCCTGTACTGTTAAATTTCAAACAGAGTAAGGATATTATTGCTCAGATGTTTTGGTAAACTCAGCATTAAGTTCTTGATATTATTGATGATGTTAATGTTTGTTTTTTGGCCGTCCACCTGTCTTAAACGTGTATTATCAACATGTAATTTTCATATTTAAATTGCTAGCATAGTAAATATATACTATATCAGAGTTGCCAAATGTCAGTATATCCTATGAATAAGAAGTTTATAGTTTGTGAGGGTTTGAGAGTGCGGTTAAACCTGGTTTTTAGTTTAGTTTTTAGCTCATCCCCCCACCCCCACCCTCCCACTACCCTCCGAGGAGAGTTGACCTCTCTGTCTGTCCCTGTACAGTTCAACAGGTTATGATGCAGTTTGTTTCAGAAAGTGAAAGGTTGTTATTTTTTGTGTAATGACAGCTTTAGCAATATAATAAAAATATAAATTTTGCTTCGGCTTACTGGCCTCTTGAATGTGCAAGTGTGTGTGTATCTAGACCTCCTTCCTCTGCTAAGATCCTTTGTTTTTGTTTTTTTCATTCTGCAGGCCTAAAATTCCTCTCATTCATTGCTCAACACTTTTTGGCAAAGTTTATATGCAAACTATTTTGAACTGATTTGACTTTATTATCACAATGTTTTTTTCTTAAGTTTGCCTCCCCTTTCACATACATAACCCAGTATAACATTTAACAAAACAACAAAACAAATACTACAAATGTATATTACATCCGACATGATGGACAACATTGGGCCTGATGGGTGGGTAACATTAACATATACAAGCTCTTTTCCTCCATAAAATGCTGTTTAAAGGTGCCACTCCTAAATATCTGGCACCACTGCTCAGTAATGACCAGTTACTACAGTGTGACAGCAAAACCTTTATTCACCATTTCAATATCTTGATTTACTGGATTCCTACTGGTGAGCACAAGAACTCCAGCCTTATAAACAGATGATGTGTTTACTCTTAACCACCAGGGGTCGCTCTTGTCCCAGCTTTTCCTAACCCCCTAACCTGCTTTTATAGCTTCTACTGAGACAATGCATCACTCCTCCCATCCTTTGAGGCCTGAAAGCACTCATCTGATCAATAAAAGTAAAGCCAAAATAATGAATCTCCCACTCTGTAGCAGAAACCAGCCGACTAAAAACACGAATGAGGCATTAAATCACAGATTTAAACAAACCTTTTTCTCTTGTTCCTCAAAGGAGGCTTCCTTTCCTCCTGGAAACAAATAACTTCCACATGGTGTCATATTTTCTCTGGGTGTGGACTGTAGTCTGGTTGAAGGGGGGAGGGATGAGAACAACAGACACTCCTATTACTCTGGGAATTACTTCTATACTGCACCAAACTTTATTATTTTTGCAGAAGATGTCCCTTTAATACCATCTTATCTCACTTTATGAGCATTTTCACCTCCTGATGCATTAATAAGCTGTATTACTAACATTTGAGGCATAAAAAGTTTCAATAACATCAGCAAGAGCAATGAGCATTTCAGTGCACAGCATGTTTTTCGTAATGCCAAACGCAGCAAGCGATAATATGATCACAACAGTCTATGCATTGTGCCTGTATGTGCTGAATGCGCGTACGTCTGGCGGTGCCGTCAGCGTTACGCACGGAGGAAAGCAGCTCTGCTATTGGAAAGTATTTTCGGGCTGTGCTGGCCCTCCCATCCGCCTCACACCATCCAGTCAGCCAGAGGTTACACCAGCCGGACTTAACGTCGCAAAAATGTGATTTTGCGCAAATACTACAGCCGATTAGGTGTTTGAGGTTTTGTGCGTCTGTCTACAAAATCGCATTGAAGGTAAATAAGAAACGTATGCGTCGCAGCGGTTTGTGTATTCTCAAGGTTTCCTCTGGAGGTTGTTGGACGGGACAGCGGAGCATCGACTGAGGTGCGTCCGATAAGACAAGTTGCAGTTTGATTTTGGACATTTCCTACTTTATCCTGCCCTCTAGGCGTGTAAAATAGGCTCGAGTCAGTATGTCCGTAAATAATGTGTAATTGATATGGTCAGGTCCGCGTTTTGCCCTCAAATAACCCGGGATGTCACCAGATCGAGGATGTGTTGGGTGTTTTCATGCGACCACTGCAGGGATCATGTCAAATTATAGCAACAAAGATGAGATTATGTCATGTGTTTAGGGGAGTGTAGGTTAAAAGTGTTGATAATCAGGCCTGTTGTATTGCCATCCTTCTCTGTTCTCCTCCAGGTTCCCGGCGCATCGCTCTACTCCTCATCCCAGAGATGCTGCCCAGCCTGCGGAGATTGCTGCGGCCCGTTTTCTCTATGAGAGCCGGGACCGGGCTGGCTAGAGTCGGACTCAGCAACAACCAAACATCCGCCGTAGCATCCCCGGGCCGGCTCGCCTCAGAGCCGCCGCTCTTCATGCTGGTGCAGCGGTGTAACCTGGGCACGCACCCGCTGAAGGAGCCCGTGGAGCCACTCAACTCGCCCCGGGGAGCAAAGGAGTTTATTTATAGCCTTCATCCGTCTGAGCGCACCTGCCTGCTGCGGGAACTGCACAGGTTCGAGTCCATAGCCATAGCTCAAGGTAGGTGATGTGCGACAGTACAGCGAGCAGTAACATTTTAAGTTAGTTGATACATCACATCAGTGTATGTGCACTAATAGAGAATTGGCTGTTTTACATTAGAAATTGATTTTACCTGCAATTTTGGCTTGACATGATTAATTAATGTGACATTAATTACATTTATAAATCATGTAATTAATATATTGAACAATGTAGGGAATCATCACAAACAGCTTAACTGGAAAGATTAATTGAAATAATTTGTGAATGATTATAATAGTTTTTGCATCATAGTGATCATCAACTGCAGGTCATATTTAGTCCTATTACTCACCACTTCACTTCATCACAAGATACAATATGACAAGCTGTTAACTCTGGGGTTATAAAATCACCCATCAGCCTAATTGCCACTGTCAGAAGCTATGTGTACCGTTCCAGGCTACAGCATCAGAGAACAAGCTGTAAAAAGATGAAGCAACTTTCATCTCTATAAGGGTAACAGCAGCCTAAGAGGCACAGTTGGAAGTCTTCTGTTAAAGCTGGTTTCACCAAAAACATAACATCATAGTTCCATTGTGAGGGACAGATAATCCCCAGGTGCTGACCTCTGACCTCCCTGTGTGCAGAGAAAAGAGAATCGATAAAGTAATATTACTGTAACTCTTATTTCCACATCTATCTGACCCGCTAATTAGAAGCCATTGATCGGTAAATGTGTAACGACAGTACTAAGATAGATGGTCAGTACAATATTTCACTTCACATTTTTTCAACATGTTTAAATCAAAATCATACAGTACTTCCAAACGTTTATACACTGGAATGAGTTGATGAATTCGGGTTGGAACCAAGATTTGTTCTCTTTGACTGATTCTTGCACAGTCGTTTGTTGGACTAGTGATTTATCATTTCTGCACAGTCAGCCAAACCTTCTGACAAATACTGTTCAAAAGGTGTTCGGATATGTTCCAGCCACCGAGATACTGAAAAAGAACAACTCAGTAAAACACAAGAATGAATATAGATGCGTTGGAACAAAATGACTAACTGAAGTTATTCAAATACTGCAATGTAGAGCAACAAGTTTATAGTAGGTTACCTTTGATTCTCTTGTTTTGGAAGAAAACTTCATTTTTAGGGGAGAGTTGTGTAAGACAGTTGGTTATATTCATATTAATATTAATAGATTAATTTAGGGACTTGTTTTGGGTTCCTGTACTATGTAGCCAGCATATTATAGTTAAAAAGACAGTCAGTTGGCTATTTGAACACATACTGTATTTATTATATTTCTGTATGTACTATATTTAGTCATTATTTCTGCTACATCTAATCTAATAAAGTATGAGAGAAGGAGGAGCATGGTGGATGTCCCACATATGGAGACAGAGAGAGAGAGACAGAGAGAGAGAGAAATGGGAGATCAATACCGAGGCAGAAGAGAGGAGAGGGAGAGAGTGAGGAAAGAGATAAGTGATGATGAAGAGGCTTTACAGCATATGAGGCTCTCTGGGAGTTTTTGTCACCCTCTATATTCCTCTCCAGCAGTCAAGAGCAGAGGGTATGCTACACTTAAAAATAGATTCACATCATTTATTACAAATTGATTTGTATGAACAATAGAAATTGCTGAATATTTCAAGCCATAAAAAATAACTACAAACTGGAAATTTAATCACTGCTCCTTTATTGTGTCATTAAAAATGTTGTTAAAGATATCAGATCCAGTGCACTCTACTGATAAGAGATGACGTTTTCTTCCTGCAGGGCTGCGGGGAACTTAGTAGAGTCTTCACTGGAGCCTTGTTTGCTCTTGTGTCTCATGATTTACAAATGATTCCCATCTTGTGGGACACCCTGCAGGGAAGCTTCATATGTCTCTGGCTTCAGAAAAATTTAAGATAAAGTGAAAATAGTCTCCTTGATTTTATGTATCTCATTCCATCTTCACTGTACACCAGGCTCATTTAAAAGCATGTAGCAACAGACTGCTGAATGTTAAACATGCATCTGTTGCTATGAATAGTGTCATGTCTGCACTGTTTCTTCTCAGGCTGCGGGTGACAAGTAGCAAAGACGTGCACAAATCAACAGCGCAGACTGACAGCGTTAATATAAGGATACTTCTGACACTGTGGCTTGAAATGTTTCATCTGTACTTTGGATGCTCTACGTTCTTTCCCATCGAAAATGTCAGAGCAGATTTCAACCTGTCATCTTGTCAGAGGAGGTTTTTTCATGGGAAAAACACAATCTGATTATCATTCAGCAGATCATCCATCTCAAACATAAATATTATGACATAGCAGTCAGTCACGTCTCGCCATGTACACTAAAACAGACCAGTTAGATTTCTGCTGACTGATAATTTTGATGGTCATACATTAGTGGTAATAGCATCTGTGATAAAAAAAAACACTGATTAGAGTGGCAGTGGAGATGATACTTAAGTGTGACAGTGTCATCTAACCGTGACTTTGCTCATCAGATGAGCAGGTAAACATAAGTGCGGTTTTACGCATGTTGTTTCATTTTCACAGCTTTAGTGATAATTATTACTCAACAAGATTAGATATTGCATGCTCCTTTCTATGAACCAAATTGTCTCCCTCAGCACCCACAGGAAATTACCTTGTTAAAAAAAAACACTGTTTGTCATATTGCCTGATTTGACACACCGCTGCCGTCTTATGTCCACACTCCCTGGGGAATTGTCACGGAAATGGTTTCAGGATAGAGGCCGGCTGACCCATCTCTACCACGAGATCTTTCACGCTCACCGCTCCTAATAGCGCATCATTATTTTCCTGTCAGATGTGACTGACTGCATCCTGACCACATGCTGCGAGCCTCTCTCTGTGTGCTACAAATACACTGCAATATCAACATTGAGCAAACAGCGCTAAATCCCACATAAGCCTCATAATGGAGGTTTTTATATAATGCACAGAGGCTGCAGAAAGAAAGGTATTGCACCCATCTTAGACCACTGTTGTTTTGCGCTTAGTGGCTGGAAAGCATTTGATTCACATTTTAGCACTTTGCTTGCACAGTTGATGTGATGGCTGCAGAATATCAGGGAATACCAGCCTTTATTAAAGCTTCCTTTGAATTCAAAACCACCACAACTGAATATGAGAGAATAATGTGAGCCATTGTATAGAGGTGACTAAGCGTAGAGGACAGCTACATTCCTCTGCTCTTACCTATGGGGCCTGCCTGGCTGGAGCTTACTGACATCCTCACCTTCACGCTATAAAAACCCTCAGGGATTCTCTTACCTACTGTATATGCAGGCTGCAGAGTAGCTGAATCAGTGATTGCTGGCCTGGTCTACTCACTCTCTCACTGACTTGCTGACGGAGAGATTGATTTTTTTGACACGCTTATCAACATCCATCATCAATAACGTCCCCTATAGGCTGCAGGATGCCTGAAGCAGAACCCTCATTTTCCTGATGGTTACATGCAGGTTAGCTGAGTGGGGAGGACGCTGGCTGAAGCTCACTGACATACAGTATCTTAGTCCTGGGGAGTCATAGAGAGAGTGCTGCAGTATTTTCATGCTGGTCTTGTTTACTAAATGCATTTACCTTCATTCCAGACTGTGCTCTGACATTTGAGTGAGTGCCTACCTGCTCGCTATGGGCTAATTTTTGACAGTTCATTTAACAGTTCATGTTGAAACAGGGTATTAGCTATGTACTTACTGTATGTGGGTGTATATCAGTGGTGCTTAACAGTAGCGAGAGAACTAAGTCAGTCAGAAAATGAGTTTTAAAAGCCAGACATCTCATCTGTTAAAATCAGAGGGGGGTAACTGGGGGCAGTGAAACAAGATGTAAACAAAACATTGACAGACAGTACACTGTTTGTGGATCAGAGAGTAGATCTCTATTAACACTAACGCCTTTTCCAAAATGTAAAACTTCATTCACCAATTCATTCAACTTTACTTTGAGTGTTATGGCCTAATGTTAAACAGATGTCTCCATGTATGTTTTCATGGTGGCTGAAACTGAACATTTGTGAAATAAGGCTGCAATACATTTGTATAAATAAATATTCTGGTGAAATAATGTAATACTGCCAAACACATCTTACACCAGTGAAATGTAAGGTTAACTGAATCAAATACTGGTAAGCTGTTGCCAGGACTTTCTGTTTGTTTTGTTCTTAAATTTTCAGTTGGTTTTTCCTTGTTGGAGAGTCAGAAAGCATTTTAAAATTCATTCCCTAGATGATTATCCACTGCACATTTTAGGGGCAGAGGGTAACAGCCAGGTTTCTCTCAAGCACTGGAGGACTTTGGTAGAAATGGAGGCGACGAGAAAGCGAAGAAGCAATTTTTCTTGAAGGTCATACATGAGTTGGGGCATTTATGCTGCTTTCTCTTGTCTCAGTACATCCCATTCTCTTGGAAGTAAAAGAAGGCAAAGTTTGAAGAAAGCAAGTAGGGAGGAAGACAGAGGTGAAATGGGAACACAGACACTCAGGGCAGATGAAAACAGAGAGGTTTGGAGGTGAGCAGTTAACAGACAGGAAGAGAAGGGGTGGAGAGCAGAGATGTCAGGACAATGAGGGAGCTGCAGTATAATAACCCGGGGATGTACAAGGTGACTCAGACTTACTTAATAAGAGCACTGAAACAAATTTTATTGCTCTGGGACAGAAACCAACAACAGAAGTTAACACTGAAAGGTGTTTCATAGACATAAAATTAAACCACCAAGAAAAACATTGCGATTATTTTTAAAAATGAAGTTGTATTTTATGATTTATAAGACAGTCTTCATGACTATATTGAAGAATAAAACATATGTAGCTTCATATGTGGGATAAACCCTTTTTCACAATGGTGACCAGCACAGTTAAAGTTGGGCTCTTAATGAATTCCCATTGTCACGTATGAGTTCTCACTAATTACACCATCAGAGACCAGAGATAAAAGCTTCACTTTAGTGATTATTACACAGTCTTTTTATGGCGAAGAAACGTCTGACTGAGGAAAAAATGTAAAATGTGAAATAACTAACCAAATTACAGGGACTGGAGTAATCATGTCAAATGTGAAACAATTAATAATTCATTTGAGTGAAACGAGAGAATGTTCTGGTTATTGTTTGAACCTCGCTGTGGTGGTTTAATAGCAAGAGGGAGTGAAAATACAGAAGCTAAACTAATTATTACTCACCACATTCTGCAAAAACCACAGCTGAAAAAAATCTATATGAATCTGTATTAACAGGAATAAGTGCTGATATATGTACACAATGTACTGTGTTTTTGTGGTGGAAAAGCTATTTTTCATACCTCTCAGACAGGGAGCTTTACAAAATTCAGGACTTACGCTCAAATTCATGCAAATTTGGGTAAAAGCACAGAGAAAGAAGCTAACATTTAGAGCAGTCAGAGAGGGGAGATGCATCAAATGAACAAATAAATGACCAGAGATCCTTCTGTTCCATCTGGACCTCTGTGATCATCAGCGTTCAGTTACTCTGTGACATCTGCTGTACTAACATGGCTTTTCCACTGGTCTGCTGGTGACGTGCGAGAAGACGAGATAGAGGCAATTTCCCTTCATGGCTCAGTGGATGTAGATGCACTGTAGAGAGTAGAGAGTATTCATTGGAGATGAAGATTGAGAGATATTGGAGATTAAATGACTTTGTTGAACTTTCCTACCCATGTTCCATTTGTCTTTAAGTTTTTTTCTGAATCTCTTCTTGAACCATGACCGTGCAGATTCAGTCTGTATCAAATCTCTTTGAAGCTTCACATTAGTCTGTTTCGGAGGTGGGCTTGTATTCCTAATATTTAATATCCTCAATATATTGCTTTCGTGGCGCATGATGATATTTATTCCACCTTTTGTGTTGAAAGGGGAAGCCATAACCTCTGAGAGCCATACAGATTATAGCTTTCTTGCCGGAAATAAGACACCACCTTTTCATTTCTCCATCCTGCCTCAGCTCAAACAGCGTTATTGTCATGCTAATTCACTCACATAATGGTGGTCCATAGTGATATTTAACCCACAATGACCCGTGCACAAACATGAGTGACTCCCATCAGTCTCTTTTAAATAAAGTAGAGACATCAGCACTACTGAACATTGCAAGTCACTGTCACGATGCTGCAGTGATGATGATATTTGACCTTTATTCTTTCATCCTCATTACCAGAGGTGATTACATGCCAGACAGTTGATTCTATTGCCTTCAAATGGAGGTTATGCTGTGACATTTGTCTGGTAATTTGTATACAGAAAACACACTCATTCATCACAGAGACTTCATGTATTTATTGAGTGCGGTTTGCTGCCAACAATGGAGCTGCTGCCATTAATAACTAATCAGTCTCAGTGCGCCGAGTAGATTCCAACTGGTACTTCACTGGGAATTTTTCTGAACTGCAGTGTGTGTCGAGCTCACAGTATTTGTTTTTTTTAACTCCCCCAAAGACACATGAAGAAGACACATGGATTATTTAGATTAGAATATATGAAATATATTTGAAATAGAAATTTTAAGATCCACTTATTGCTATTTTTTTTTTTTTTTTGTCAAACTAGCTTTTCCAAGGTCAATAATAAACCTTAAAGTTTAATGTTTTTTGACATTTCACAAACAGATGTGACCCCTTGATATTTATCTTGACCTTGAATTTGAGAACCACTATATTACTATTAAATGCAAAAAAAATGGAAATCTTTTCAGCAATAAAGTTGTTTTTCCCTAGTTTGAGTCTTTGTAAGGGAACAAAATCAAGGCCAAGTTTAGACAAAAAACATTGTAAATGGAGATCTGTCTTCCAATTGGCAGTCTGTCACCAATTCAAATTTTATAATTCATAAGATATGAAAGGGAGGAAGAAAATCACTGCATATGGCTCATCTTTGTTGTGAAACCTAGACAGATGGATCAAGTCAGGAATCAAATTATGTCGGCACCACAGAAGCTCAGGTAATATTATTATGCGCAGCAGGATGTGTTTGATATTCAAGGTGGTGTTTGTTTTTGTGAGGCTGTCCATTCGATCATGAGGTCATGAGCTTCAGAGCATAAGAGACAGGAATGGATCATTTTATGATCTCTTTTTTTTTTTTTTCATGGGACAATGTGACCTCTGACAACACACACTCACCTCTTGTCACCTCCTGCAAGTTTCCGCTTTTATTTCTTTTGCTCTGTCGTTTCCTCTCTTTCTGTTCCTCCCTCACACACTTAGACAGATCCTACTGCAACACACATGCCTCCCTGTTTTCTCCTTGGTTTGTACCTTGGCCCCTTGAAGGCTTCTGTAACTGACTTTTCTACACAGTCACCATTGCTGCTGATTTCACTGCAGCCCCACAAGACTAAAGTCAGCATTTTATAGTGGATATTAAAGTTAATATCCCTTTGCAGTCCTGTATTCATTGCCTGGTACTGTATTAACTCTAGGTTTAGGTTAAGGTCCGCTCCATCTGATACAGTCAAAGCTGGGGCTGGACCACTGTGGTTTCCACTTTTTAAATTTGGCACACATAAAATCTTGTCCTGCTTGTGCTGACCTGAGTCTACAGCTTGCACAGCAAGCAAACAAAGTTTACCAGCAGCACGATAAACATGGAGACTCATGGCTGAACCAATATGGAAACATCACTGCACTGACTTTAAAAACACAATGCTGCTACTTTATTTTCATGTGTCCTACATGGGACATCAGCTGGTAGAGGTGGTGACTTTTTTCCCTGGGACATGTAGCTTTAGCCTCAAGCTTTAATCATTATATCATGTGTGCAGCATTCAACTGCATATTTAGAATGCCTTTTACATGGTTCTCACTGCTGGAAACATTAAAAAGTTAGCTGGAGATGGAGTTTTCAGCCAACTCATGTTTTAGTTTGGCTGGCTACCACTACATGCAATTCTGCCACCCTCATCATTGTAAACTACATGTGTGCCATGCTGGAATGGAAATATTGACAGGTGTAAGTTCAAGCCCTCAGGAACAAGGCAGTGCTGTGGAGCAATTTTGGCGTAGTGGCCACACTGCAACATCATGTAAGGCACACTCTTCCCAAAAAGACAGTGCAATACACAAATGAAAATGACTCTTTATAAGATCAGAATTTGATCCATTCAGTCTGTTAGTCAGCCAACTCAGTCAGGGAAGTCTAATGCACAGAATTGTGGTGCGCCTGCTCTATGGGACTGGACTTAACGAACAGTCAGTTGCAAATAAGCAGAAGTTGTGCAGAGATTAAGCTAACCCTGGTTACAACTCATCCTCACCCAGCAGCTTTTTCTTGGCTCCTGCTGTTCTACCTGCTGCTGTTTATCCACTGAGACAGATTCATTATAGTTTGTGCCAGCGTCATACTTTATAAGCAATTTTCTCCACCCTTGCTGCTGTGCTCAGGAACATGCAGCGTGCCAGCAAGTAGTGCAAATAGAGCAGAGCAAATCATAGAGGTATAACGTGGTCCCACACTAAACAGCGGCCAAGATATCAACAAAACAGGGCCTGTACACTCCTGCACTGCCCCGAGAAGAGGTCTAATTAGCCAAAATAAATGAGAACACCTGTGCACATGTTTTTATGTGTACCGCCGATATGTAGAGGCTTTCGTTGTAGCAATCTGATGGATGACTAATTGACATCCAGGAAACCAGGTGTGTCAAATTAACTGCAAACAACTTGCTTGGATGTTGAGCTTTACTTTCATTCACTGCCAGAGCTGAGAACCATAGACCTCTTTCACAGAAGACATTTTGACATATCACAGTGGTAAAAGCACAGATGTAAAAAAAAAAATATGTATATATATTAGCTGAATTCCATTTAGCTGCTTCAATTTCACGTTCCCGGTACTGTGCATGCTGGCACGCACATACTGTCATGGCTTACTGGGACTCAGAACAGAGTTAACGTTATAAGTAACACCTGTGCTCTTGGTAGTCAAAGCATCTGCTGTGAACTACAGGGCTGCACATCTGGATCCTGTGGCAATAAAAATGTGGTGCGCATGGGATTTACTGTAACATTAGTGCAAGCAGACGGTCTGTATCACCGCTGTCATGGAATGAGTGTGTAATAAAAATTGATGTTATTATTAGAGGATCCTATTATTGATTTTAACCAATGCATGGTCTCTCAGGTACTACAGTATATCTTTGTGTAGTGTTACCAAAGTGCAGGTGAAGTCATCATAGACTGTCTTTAATGTGAGTTGTTTTAGGCAGCACCACTAAAACTATTTCCCTTTTTCAGATTGGGTTTGTCCTTTGTTCCTGCTGGTCAGAGCGCCTGTTGTAACGCAGATAGGAAACAATGCTACTTCCTACTTTTCCGTCTCTTGTGATTTGCCATTCGTCAGGAAGATATTTCAAGGATTTGTCGTTGTTTTTTTGTATGTTTTCTGTGTTTCGTTTCAGGCCCTCCACAGCCGCCTATTGGCGCCGGGGGAATAGGTTGATGTATTTATTTGTCTACCTGCCGCACAGAGTTCACTGGAAAATGGTTCTCTGCTGAAATGTAACTACACCGTTAGGCTTCAGTTTGTGTGGTGTCATGCTCCAGTGCTTTTTCTTTTTTTTTACAGGTATATACTGACTGATTATTTTTGTATTTCCTGGGAGCTACTCATTATTTTTTCTCTGTGGATTAAAGTCTTTAAAGTTGTGATATGACATTCAG
The DNA here is from genome assembly GCF_963924715.1 of Thunnus thynnus. Classification (NCBI taxonomy): domain Eukaryota; kingdom Metazoa; phylum Chordata; class Actinopteri; order Scombriformes; family Scombridae; genus Thunnus; species Thunnus thynnus. The sequence continues at coordinate 21,358,758 of NC_089526.1, forward strand.
AAGTCCTCCAGCAAACGTGAGGGATGGGTAAAGACCAGCAGGTAGAACTGAGAAACAGAAATAAATATGCTCTCCTTCAAAGCTTTTATATGTAAATCACAAACTTAAGATGGATTTTTTCTAAACTACATAAGAATGCTGGTTACATCTAAGAAAATTAGATACAGAAAGCATTGCTTTTCATTGCTTCCTCAAATATTTTATGCAAGTATTGGTACAAAATTAGATCACCTGTTCAAGGACAAATTCACTCAACTTCAAATTGTCAAAACTTGACTTACAAAAAGTTCTTCCTTCCCCCCTCCCTCACTGTTCTCATTTCATGTTTACTAATGACTATCTTGGCCATCTTGACCCACATTCTGTGTGCTGTGTAATTTCCTCTTTTCTGTCTCATAAATCATTGGATAATAGCAAGGTGCTGCGCAGTTGATGAATGACTCTAGCCTTCTATTGTCCCTGTTCTGCTGAACTCTATTGATCTCATAGACACACATGTTCTGTCACACGTACTAGAATGTGTGTGTGCAAAAAATGCAAATATAGTAAGCTGACATTGATTTATACAGATAAACACATGTTTATACACTCACATACCATGCCCCTTCACACGACAGTCTGTTATAGCAAAACCACACTCAGATAATGAGAATCCCCATATGTGAAGGTGTGCAACGCAAAAATCAATAAAACCCTGAGGGAAAACAAGGATGTTTGCTAGATAAAGGCTAAGACACACACACACAAACACACACGAGCTGCATTGTGCTGCAGCACAGTCTTGCCATGAAAAATGCCGCTGCAATCGCTTTTGTTACTGCCCCTGTAACACGAAAACCTGAAATTGCACAAGTCTTATTGCCTTCATTTGTCATTTTTATTGAGGTGAATGAAACTCAGAATGGACTGACAGCTATTTATTCATCATGACTGAGTTTTGCTGAGAGAAAATTTGGCTTTTTTTGCTCCTTTACAGACTTATCTTCAATTTCCAAAAGTCTATTCACACTTCAATCTTATACTGTAGTCTGTTGTGTCAGCACCAAGAAGAAAAGTCTGGAACAAGCCATTTGTCAAGGCAAAACAAAGACAAGAAAGGCAGTGAATTTTTGTTTTTTCACCTTTTAAGAAAACTTTTTGTAGATGTCTGCATCATTTAGACACACACGTTAAATTTAAAGCTCATTAAAACTCCACATCTGTAGATGAGTCTCCAAAGTAAACCTGGCTAGGAGTCATATAGTATTGGGAGATTGAAAGCAAATTCCAACTGAGAGATTCTTAGACCGAGTCTTTTACATTAAGTGCTATCTGGCTTTCTGAATAGGGAATACAGAGTTTCACCTGTCACCAATAGGGGGAGTGTAACATACAAACCGTCAGGTAAAGCAATAGTCAGATGCAGAAGTGAAATATAAGACGGCAAGACCAGACTTTTTTTCTTAATTAGTGTCCACTTGCAGCACAGATATGGCAGCTTGTTAAAGGATGTGTAACAACCATTTTTGTGTGCTGGCTCTAACTGCCTCAGAGACGTGTTCTAGCTGGCAGAGCAATTAACAGTTTAAATCTTTGCCCAAAATGGTGAGATATCTTTTTTTTTGTTTGTTTATCTGTAAACACAGTTTTTATCAGATGCCAGATATCTGCTGTTTATGTGGCTGCTTTGGTATTTAATCATGCTTGTAGTTAGCTACTTACCACAGCCCATTAAATGTTTTCACCATTACTGTGTAGTGAAATTGAATTCTCTCGAGGAAGCAGCTCAGGGGGGGATTTAAGACAGCATGAAATCAATACTTGAGACCAGAGGAGTTGTGGGGCCGATAGACAGCCATGTCAGCTATCACAGTCCTAATAAATGTCTGGATGAAACCTGGTGGATTGGGAGAGAAAAATCTCCAAGAGATCCTATATCTCGTTATTAGGATTTTTCCATGTGACTGGTGATGAGACGGTGACTCAGCTGCCTTTTCATTTGGCCTCATTCTCTTTGAGTGATGAGAAAATATAGCAGAAACAGGCTTTTGATTTTTTGGCCGCACATGATGTATTGTGTTATTCCTTTCGTGTTAAATTGGACAGATCAGAACTATTTATCAGGTTGATCACACACCTGTATCATTCAACAGCGTAGAACCATTGAATCTGCAGTCTGGTACATAGTTAAGTGGGCCAACAACTTCTGACAAAACAAGTAAACAACCAACATTTTTCATTCATTTTAACCATTCTGTGTCATTTTATTGGCCAAATAGTGTAGTAAAATCTGATTACAATAACAACAGTTGATGTGTCCATGGGGAGTGGCTCATCCAAACAAATGCTTTTTTAAAGTTTAAGATCAGATATCTTTGTTTTTTGTGTTTCAGTGGTTAGATATTACATAAAAAACAACACAGGAGGCACAAAAAATCACAGGATGAAATACTGAGTTTTATTTATGGACTGTAAGATTCATCCATCTGATGCTGGTTTGAGCTCATTAGGAATCAAAATGATGTTTTGTGACTTTTCCCTCACTACCTTAAATATACTGTATTGCTACAGTAAGTCAGGTCACATTAATATTTGTTTGTTGTCACTGTTCAGCGTCTTTACTGTCCATCGTTGATTTCTCACCATCCACATTGATGCCCACAGGTGTGAAGCTCCTCTGGTTGATTGTACAACCAAAATTTAGTGGCTGAGCGCTCATTACTGTGGTTGACAGCAGACAGCAACAAAAGAGTTGCAAGATGAGCAAAATTATTTCTCTGGGAATTTCAGAAAGACAATACATTTAAAATATACAAAGGGCCAAATCCACAAAGAATGGATTGTGCCTGCTAATAGCACTGTGAATTGTGCAACATTTGCACCCATAATCTGTCTTGTTATAAGGTCCTATTCTCAAAAGATTTCTCACAGGAAAATTTTAAGGAAAGGAAACTAAGTGCCATATGTAAGAAGGGATGTGGTGACATACAGTTTCAACAGCCATGTTCATATTCAGACTGTATTGTTATACTCTGGTTTGGGTTTTACAGCTACATCGTCATCATCTTTTCAAATTAGCTGAAAATCATATTTTCAAAAATCAGATTGGCTTAAAGTTTGATTATTGTGGAGGTGTAAACAATAGAAGCTATATAAAAGCAGCCATAGTGGTGAGTTAGTGTGCAGCCTGAAATTGTGTTCCTTGGTAAACTGTGTTTAGGCAGATGAAAGACAAATGATAATACTGATAATAATGATATACTGTTATGCGTATGTTTGCAAATTATGTACAATAATTCATTGTGCAAACTACAATGATTTGCACCTGACGCATCTAGGTTGCTGAAGTGGTACTCAAAAAATTCATCCAGGGTTGGCAGGTCTGCTTTTGTGGATTTGGCCCAGAGAGTTCCTAAAGATTTACACCTGTGCTTTTTCTACTGTGGCATATTAAAATATCTTCCATTAAAAAAGTCTGTCCTGAGGATGTTTACCCTCTGTATGATACCAGTGCTTAGTGTCACTTACAAATATTAGTGTTATATGACAGCTGAGAATAATTGCGGATCACCTGTTTAGAGGGAAGCTGCAGTGTTGAAGACTTTGTTGGCTCGCCAAAGAGCACAGAAGGATTATTGAAAGCATTTAATTACACCGGTATACAACCCCCAAGCGTGTGATGAGGGGAGAGAAATGTGTTCTGATACTTTATTGCTAAAGCCATCCATCTTCCCTGATGAAGATCTCCATCTTTGCCAGTTCTTTCCTTTCTTGTATAGTTGGATTATTTATGATTTTGCAGCTGAGAGGATTCTTCAAAACCTGTGAAATAAGGTAATACCTTGAACGATGCTCATGGAGAAATTGGAAATAGACAATATTTCATCATAGAAATGTCTATTTAAAGTAGCCAGTCATTTCCTCGAGTCAGTACTTGACAGTAATAGCTTTCCACTCAGAAAGAAAATTTGGATTTCGGCTTTTGCTCTCATTTTTAACTTGTTGTAAGCTCACTGGGAATTGTGCATTGAGGAGTTTGTGTGTGTGTGTGTGTGTGTGTGTATGGTATAAGTGGAGAAACCTGTAACTGATGGAATAGACTTCATTATGTAGACTAACGTTTTCACTGCCCTCAGTGAAACAAATCCAATTTCACCGAACCTGCAAAGGAAATAATCTTGTCTTCTACCCATGTGACTGTTTTACATCCAGTCTTTGTGGTACTTCACAGTTCATTGAGCTGTTGTGTTAGCATTAGATATCCAGTCCGCCTCTTATTTGATTCTGCAACCTCTTATCTAAGATGGATGTTACACCTCTTTAACTTTACAGTTTCCCTCAAACTATAGTGTCAGGATGTAGAAAAACTGTGATTACAATTCAGTAAAGTCATTTTATTTTCATTCATGTCATGTGAGATTTTCAGACCTGAAAAGCTGTTGATATGAAAGCAGAAAAGAAATTTCTCTCACACCTTCTATCTCTTCCTCCCTCTCTACACACACCAATTATAATCAGTATGCCAGCAGTCCTCCTGTTTCTCTGAAGCCTGATTGGCAGCACATTTATCATTTCTCTGACGTCACTCTTGTCCTTATCCCTGTTGCACTCGGGGGAGGCGGCAACAAGGGAGACGGTCTTTTCTCCTTTGCCTCACTCCTCTCTCCTATCTCTGACTTCCTTTCCTGTCCTTTGACACATTGCCATAATTTCAACTCTTCTTTTTCTCTCCCTCATTCTTGCTCCCTTTATTCCGATTTTCTTTCTGTGTGCCTAAAAGGTCTTGACAGACAGGCCTTGCCATTTAAGAACTTCGTGACCTTCATGCTGACTTTTTCTCTCCATGGAAAAGCAGGCCAGAGAAGATACAGATGCCTTATAATACAAGTTATTCTTCTCTTCTTTTCCAGGGCAGCTGGAAATTGCACCACCGACTGCAGCACAATTAAGATATGGTAAGAAAAATGTTTTTATTATGCTTTTTTTTATTTTTGAATAAATCTTGATGTGTTTGTATGTGTATTTTATCATTTTTGTTAACACAGAGCTTCATGGGATTTGAAAAATGCTTTAATCTTTAGTCTTTAATAATCTTGTGGCATGACAGACTGGATTGATGTCCCTCATTTAACCGTCAACTAATGAACCAGGGAGATTAATGAGGAATCAGTCTTAATTATGGCCAACAGGTAGGTTTATTGTTGTTCATCGTTGGTCTCCCCAGTTGAAAGGAAAAGCACCGTATGAAGCTCCTAACAGGATTATAAGTGGATTTTAGTTATATTGCCTAATGTTTCAAACAAATTGATAGCAAATGATAACATCAGTAACAGCAAACAGTCAAATTTAAGGTGCAAGACAAAGTTTGTTGACAATGCAGAGAAAGGTGTGAGAAGATGACAAGCTGCAAAGTACAAAAAACATGTCCTGTCACTCCACAGGACCCAAAGCTCCCATTATTCAACTCTTCCATAATGCTTTGCCGTATGCTTGAGAGTCACACAACGGTTTCCACTTCAGACAGCAGACCACACAACACAAACAAAAATATACTGTAAGAAAATCAAGGAAAACCAACACTGTACACATCAAGGACAGACCACTTGTACTCCAGCTTCTGTAAATTACCATGTAGTATCTGAACAACTTGGGGCCTTTTTCATTTTGGGCTTTTGTGTCCTCAGCTCGAATCGTATAAAGGATCCCCCATTTTCTCCCACAGATGCAGTTGATAGTCTTCCTGAGGGCCATGAATACAGTAAATGACATATAGAACAAAATATTGGACATAAACAGATATAAAAGAAAGACTTAACATGAGAAATGCAAAATGCAGCAAAAGTTAGATTATTACTGACTGAATCAGTACAACTAGAAAGAGATAAAAGACCAAACGATTAAAAAACTTTGTTGCGCTTTGTATGAGTAATGTTTTTTGATGTGACTGGGTTTCAATCTGAAGAGGCTTTGTGTAGAACAGGATCACTACTACTGGAAGGTCATACACACATACACGTATGCAATCCACCTGCACACATGAACACACACACACTGAATGCTTATGCAGGCATCCTTCACTCTGCGGTGCTCCATTACTGATACGACCTCAGATCGCTTCCCTCTCTCCTCCTCACGCTGAGAGGTTAGAGAGCCTGCTGCTAACAGAGAGAAGTTTTTGACTAGACAAAGACAGCATGTTAGAAATCTCTGTCTCTCTTGTTGTGATGAAATGCTGATTTTCCAGCTTCGGCGCCACAGTAAAGATAACACTGCACAGCGAAACTTTAAAGGAAACATCTACTCAGCCATCTGTCACTGGAACAACTTCAGTGAACAAGATTTTCCTCAACACAGGAAGTTTTTGTTTTGCGTATATTGTTGCTCCTTTCATCTCCTACTGGGAGTTACACATGTTGATGACTTCTATGGAAAAAAATATCATCTTTTCATTACTGTTAAAATATATCTACTCAGCACATGAGTCATAACACCATGACCCAAATATCTTAGAATTAAGCTGATTGGTTCATTTTTGCAGGCGAAACTAAGTGGAAGGCAATGTGCTTTAAGTTTTTTTTCTAATAAATGGTCTTTAACCATGGTCTCATTTGTACACATTCACAGTTAATACTGTAATATGATTATTAACAATATAAAATTATACCCATTTGAGGCTTCAAATGTGAAAAGTGACTCTGAAACAGCTTCAGATTTCACTCTCCAGTGCTCTGAATGCTTCTTTTCCAGTAAGGAAGTTGAGATAGATTAGATATGTGATCAAACTATTAGATTAACAAGAAAGCATGTAGAGTGTAGACATCTGCCAACGCCTCATCATCTTCTCAGTTAGCTGAGGTCATTAGGGGAAAGTTCATTAGTTCAGGAAAAAGCTAAAGAAGAAAAAAGATGCTTGATTTCCTTAAAAAAAAAACTGTTATACTATGTTGAAATTGTCTAAAGCTCACATTTTTTAATTAAAATTTCTCCACACACACTACAATATGTTCCTCAAACAGCTTTTGAATCAGCAACTAAGTAAAAAATTTTTTGAAGTAATTGGAAAAATAATTGACAAGGTCAGAGGAGTCCACTATTAATTTCCTCTTCTGACCTGCGGCATATTTGTTTAACACTGAAGCCTCAAAGGCTTAAAACATATCAATGCAGCCTAGACTGTTGAGTGTAGGTGAGACAAGGAGTAGTTGATGAGGAAATTAGATTTGGGGGATCTTGGTCATAAAAGCTGTATAGACAATTTTTGAGCTGGAAATTAGTCTTTTAGTTCATTGTTAGCTGAAAAATGAAGTGTCTAAACTGAAAGGATACTAGACAGACAAAGTCTAACAAAAAGATGTCAGATGATGATCACCTGAAAAACTGTCAAGGTTGTTGGATTTCACTCTTGAGTTCTAGCTTGTTTTTTTCTGCAGAGAAGCATCCAAACCAAACACCAGAGTGCAATTCTTCAGGTTTCAGTACCAGCCAGATGGAGTGCTCTTGTTTGTTTTATTTCAGCCTACATTTTAAGATCAAAAAGGTCTCCGGTGTGGTGTTAAAGTAAAGCCTGTGTTTAAGATATGAGTGAGCAAGTGTTTTTATGTATCAACTAAGATTCTCAATTTGCACCGAAGGAGAGCTGCAGCAGAGTAACTGCTTATGAAAAAGCAATGAATGGAGTTCAGCACGAGTATTTCTTAAGCAAACACTAGTCTGCACTTGCTTGAACTATAGACTGAACTACACTTGAATTTCAACTAGAATAAACTTTCCTGGGGCTGCTGGTGACATTTAAAATTCACCTTCACATCACAAAAGTATATTACCTTATATATCTTGTCAACACACACAACACAATACACACAGTGTATCTATTTATGCATGTATGAGGACAAATTCTTACATTCTGATTGCCTTTTTGTCCTGGAAATGGAGCTGTTTCATATTTATGACACGATTCACACTAAAAGTCGAGTCTATGTTGAGCCTCATTTTAGTCACAACAGTCACAAAAGGAAATTGACTCCAGTTGAGGGGAAAGGTTTGATGTTTTACTGCTGGCCTGTGAGGTGGTTAATCATACTGTGGCCTTTACCTTGCTGAAGACATTATGTTAGCCAATGACTTCTACAAACTTATGGAACATTTAAGCATGTATTAGGCCTATGTTTTACTTTCCCATACAGATTTGCAAATTTTTATTATTTTAATTGTTCTTCAATAATCAAAATAATTGCGGATTCATTTTCTGTCAATCAACTAATCGATCAATCAACCAATCATTGCAGGTCTAAACTGTTGCCCCAATTATGGCTTCAGTTTCATGATAGTAGAGACTGAGTTTACACAGTTCCAATCAATTCATTTCAGTTTTATCTTTGACATATAGACTATTTGACTGGTATTCTGGTGTGATGTAACAGCTTCACTGTATTCATTTAACTCTCAGCACAAATGTTTGCGTTCATTCTGTCCCAGTTCTGCTCTGCAAGGCTCAATTACTGTATGTCTAATGCGTCATTAACTAATATGTACACTGGCACACAATCTGCAGACTTCCAGCGTACTGTGCATGATGGTGATTTATTGTTTGTGTTTGGTATTTTCCAGTTCTGCTGCACAATGCGCTCCCTTTTGTTGGATTTGGATTCCTGGACAACTGCATCATGATCGTTGCGGTAAGTGTCAGCTACATGCAGTGCTGTGATCCCCCCACAGAAAGAAAATGACTCGGTGGTAGGAGATTGATTTCCACAGGGGGCATTTTCCACATGTTGTTGTTGTTTATATTAGAGATACTGAAGGAAGCTTTGTATGAAAGTGTGGAGGGAGAATGAGAGAAATAAGATCAAAGTTTGTTTGATGCTACTATATTTATCTCTCAGTATATTTCCTAATTTCTTTCAGTCATTGTTTTGCAATCTGTCTGTCATCTCTCCCTGTTCCTCTGTTTCCTTCCTTCTCTCTTTGTCTTTTACCATCCTGTACACTTTTTAATAATTCATCTGCCACGAGAATACCCAATCTTTATTTAGTCTTTGTGAAGTTGTTCAAAGGAATCTTAAACCCAGGGAATTGACTGAGACTGCTCAGAGAATGAGGTGTATTTTATTTTTTCATCTTAATTCAAAGCATCCTTGCACACCAGGGTTATGTTTTTCTAATACATAGATGACGAATTCTTATGGGGTCTCTACGGGGAGGTAGAAATTTATACAGGAGGAACAAACAAAATGGAATAAACCTATTGTAAAGAAAACATAATTAAATATGGCATAGCGTTTTACAAAAGCAATATAATCAAGAGTAAGAAGATGCAGATATTACACAAAATAGTTAGCGGTTTGTTTGGTTTTTTGAGGGGTTTTTTTTGCTCTTTGTAAAGCCAACTCTGCAAAAGCATGAATATTAAAATCAGTACGTCTTTCACTAGATTCAACGGACCTGTGAAAAGTTTGTGGATTAAGTGAATTCAAAGGTCTGACTGTACTTGTGTCCTGCAGAGCTGTGCCTTCTTTGAGTCCAGACTGTGAGAGAAACTAATGCACCCTGAAGGTCTCAGACTGCTTTCAACTTTGCAGAAAAAGCCAGGGATCCATAAACTGAAAGACTGAATTGAATTTAACTTGAGGCTACAGTTGGTCGATTGTTGTTATTTGCCTTTCTATGGCATTTTAGAGAAGACAGAAAAGAGTCAACTAGATTTGATTTAAGACACACAAGATGCAGTTAGCCTAATAAGGTGATTGCTGCCTTAGTCTTCATTTATCTACAAGGAAGAGCACAAATAAATATGTTATACAATAACCCATACTGATGATTTGTATAAAGGACAGATGTAAAATGACAGCACTGAGCCTCTCTGTCTGATAAACTAACTTCTGAAATGTGTTTGTTATTCCACAGGGCACACAGATTGAGTTATCTATTGGAGTGATTCTGGGCATTTCGACTATGGCTGGTAAGAAAATGATCACTTAATGTAAGTGAATGTATAATAAAAAAGGTATATTTTAAATGAAAATCAGTAAGTTTCATGCATAAACAGTCTGGCAGGCTCTCCAAAATAGGTCTCTGGTGTATAATTTCACAAAGTTTCCCTTATCAATGCCCATTAATGCCAAACAGCCTGGATTTTAATTTGTCTTCATGGCCTTAATATTCATGAAACATTTTAGGCTGTTGCATAAGGTTTTTATGTTGTGTTAAGACATAAAAATTTGAGTGACAACAGCAGTGATACTTGAACTGATAACATCTGGTCATTAGTAAGTTAGTTATATGTCAGATTTGTTATGTTTTCATGATTTCCCAGACTTTTTAAAAAATTCCATCCAGTAAAAGTATGTTTGTCATAATTTTAAAATATTTGCCTGCTCAAATTAAACAAAAATAATACAGAAACAAAACTATCATCTCACAGGTTCATAAATACATTTTGCCAGCCCAGACTGCAGGTCGTTCTGCTTGTCTGCTTCCCAATTATAATGACAGTACACCAAAAAGTGCAAAATATTGGGTGTAAATTTCCCATAACAGCGGGTCTACTGAGAAGCAAGATAGGCAGCACTTGATTGGATTAGCCTTTCTCTCAGTGAAACAGACAATACTTAAAAATTGGATGGTGAGGAAATTGAATTGTGAGAAGTTATATCCTGCCCTGTTAGTGTTTCTGTATATTGTTTTTGTTGTATTATAAATCTGTAAAATAAAAAATCCATCTGTAAAAAGAAAATGCCGGTACACCAAATTCAATACACCAAACTCTCTATTCATTTTTGAAAAAACAGAAGGAGGCATTTCCAATTTCTGGGTTGACAGAATTCACTATTTTATTATAAAGTTTTAATGATAAACTCACAACTTGACCACTGCTGTGACACTAATGCAAAGAGATCGAAATGGAGAAAGGAAAAGGGGAGAGAGTCAGGCATAGATAATTTCATAATTATAATATTGTTCACCAGCAGATTGAATGGATGTAGTAATATCCACTTGGCTTAAAGAGGCACATTTGCATTTTAATGTTATCACTTGTTCCTATTCAGTGTATCTGGTAGACACTAATGTTATTATGTTACATTACACTGCAGACACAAGCTTAGAGGAGAGGAGCAGGTGAGGTTTGTTGTACCTGCAGTGGAAACATTAAAACTTATTTACACATGTAAACAGCCATTATGAACAGTTTCTGAGAATTTGTATGACTGTATCAAAAACCACTGTCAGTCCATATTGAAATGAACTATGCTAATGCAGCTTTTTAGCAATATCTCAATTTATTCTTCAGTTCACTCACGTCGCTTTGACTCTTGATCTCAGGAATTGCAATCATAGATTCAAATATTTTCTAGTATGTCTCTACTTTACTAGAAGCAGAAAGAGTAAAGGTTCTGAAGGATGAATAAAGAAGAAAAGATAACAAGTTTTAAGGCAACCAGCATTGCCAACTGCCAAACTCTGCAGGTCTTACTTCCCCTGGTTCTCGTTCTGTTGTTACTGATGGTGGTGATGGCGGTGTGTGTGAGTGTTGTTTTTAGCTCAAGTCTTTAAACAGATGCATAAACTGATCTGTTTAAAAGACTTGGAGGAGTCAGAACGGATGTTGTTACAGAGCAGAGGAAGGAGAAGCCTGACCCTTTTTATATTCAGAGGAGATAAGAAAGACTAAGGGATGGAGAGATGGATCTATCCTGGATTGGACTGTAGAGAGGAAGCATTTGAATCTACGCTTTGAGGCACTTAAGGTGTCAAACATGCTTTTGACCTGATCCCGTTCATGTAAATTTTCAATTCTGACAATTTGTTTGATATAAACATAAACTGGCATTTGTTACTTTTTCATGTGGAACCTTTACAGTGAACGGATGATTGGGATCTTGATTAAGCCAAAGGAGCTCTTTCAGGCATGGGGAGATTTATAGATGAGAGTTATCGGCCTACAAAAAATGTAAAACTACCCGCGAGCCCAGAGAGCCACTGATACATGAAATACAGAAGGAGCTTCAGTTCTTTCCTCAAGCCAGTTGCTATCTCTCAGACTCCATTTTCACAGCAGTTGCGCGGTTACTCATTCCTGTTACATTGGGGACATTTGGGGGTCTGCATATCAAGAGACTGCAGTTATCTAACACAGTTCAGAGTGATTTAGCACTTGTGTCAAATCTGTCGTCAAGTCCACCAATCACACATTTTCTAGGGGGCAAATGCGTCCCAGCTTGCTTGATTGGAGATGGAGGCTGCGGCGTTACAAAATAGTCTACCGCTGAGTTGGGCTAATTACATTAGTTCAAACAGAGGTAATGATGTGGAAAACTCCAAATAGGATTAAATCCATTAAAATTTCAACTAAGACGATTAACTCACAAAATCAACCAGCTCCGCACAGACTTGCCTTCAAGACTTATGTCTTTCCTCGGTTCCATTTTCATTAGATTCTCATAATTATATTGCATCAATGTGTTTTCAATGCATCTCTTTTTACTTTTGAGAGCTCAACAACATTCTGCATTAACATAAACAGCCTGAATAAATGCATTCAGGTTGGTTTTCTTCACATCTTCCTCTCTAATCTCCAGTTTACTGGTGTGATCCAAGACCTGTTTCCACTTAGCTGAAACCTTTCTGCAGCTGCAACACACAAACACACATAAATACAAGTTTTAGTGATTACACCTGTGTGTGAGTAAGCCTATGTACGTGTATGTGTACTCATGTTATCGTTGCTGTGGAAAGGCTCCAGCTATAGATGAGCGTCACTCATACATATACATTTCTCAGTCAGTGAACATTATGACCCGCGGTATACAGCTGGTGAGTGAGCCTTGCAGTCAAATAAGCAAGAGTACACCAATAAAAGTTCCCACCATCTCCCATTTGTTTCACAACCCATTTATCCACCAGCAGTCAATGATGCATAACACACATCTAGACAATGTCTCAGGTTTTGCTGCAGGTCTGGAAAGTTTTGGGTAACATGGAGAGACCCATCATGAAATATGCATGGGATGAAATTACCAATGGAGAAAGGAAGGAAATCCTATAAAAGTTTCTGTGTTGGCTAAAAGTTATATTAACCCAGAAGTAAAATCATATAACAACATATCGAAACTGTCTCTTATCTGTTTTACTGTTGCCCCATCTCAGCCCGGACCTGCCCCCAGTTCACCACCTTCTGCTTCTCTCTGAGTAAATCTCTCTATCTTTGACTCTGTTCCTTGAACCTAGTCAAAGTGATGGATGCAACCCAGTGAACTTTATAAAAGTGCTTGTTATATGATGTTCTACATCTAAGGAACTGCTTCAAAATCACTTGTATTTTATGTGAGAGTTACACTTCTCTGAATCCGACGCAGAGCACAGCGAGTAGCAGATCAAGTGGTGAGTTAAAGACAGACAGTTGACCTTGGCTCGTAATCTCATTTGAGCAACTTGACCACATAGTTAAGCCTGATGGGGGCTCTCCATTACATCTGCTTCCTCAGGAGCTTGTGCAGAGATTTGATGTATTATCAGAGAGGGATTTTTTTATTGCTATATGTTCTCGCTTTTCAAAAGTAATTCTTACTCTGTAACCCAACTGTCTAGGAACCTGACTTTTTAATCAAACAAACTGCCAGTACAGATTGTCTTGAAACAATAAATGTGCAAAGCAGAGACACAGAAATAAAACGTTTACTTAAAATTTCATGAGAACGTGCAGTACAGTACCTCTGGCAGGAGATGTCATTTCTCTTAAAAATCATCCTCAGTGTTTGAGAGACTGGGGACTTGTGTCAAACTTCTGTCTCTGAATGCAAACTAACCAGAAAATCTGTATCTTAGTGTGTGTACTAAAGTCAGACACGTTTGCATTCTTATTTGCTGCAATCAGAGTCAGAGTCAGACTGGGGCCGTGCCCAGTGCAGAAAACATTTTCTGTTTGAAATACCAAAAAGATTTCCTCACTTAGAATAACCTTCCTCTGTGTGTTTTGGCACCGACTGATTGGCTATAATTTCCTTTGTGTGACGCCTTTCTATTTTGATTCTGATATAGTGAAAAAGTTATCCAAAGAGCCTCTCAGAGAGCAACAAGTTAACATCCTTTTAGTGAAGCAAAATACTGAGAGACATGCAGCTTATTAACACTGATGCTTTGTTTCAGCAGGCAGGTAAGTCGCTCTCCCACAAGGTCAGGGTCATAAACCTGCTGAGATGCGCAGTAAACAACACTTTCCTAGATCTCAGCACACACTGACTTAACTAATTTGACTGCAGCTCTTTTAAGTCTTATCTGAATTCCTCTGTGCTGATTAATGTGCGCAAGTAGTAGCAGGAAGCCACTGCAGCTACTGGATGCTTGTTTGGGAACATGATAAATTGTTTACAGCCTTGTCGCTACAGTAGCTGAAAGGCCGTCAGATCGAATCTCTCAAGACCTTCTGCCAGAGTTAGATGGAGATATCAGCAGAGTTGACTCTGCTGCTTTGTTGCTATTCCCCTGAGGGTTTTTTTGTGGTAGCTGCAGCAGTAGAGGCTGATTCTCTAGCAACACACCCCAATGCACAAGATTCTTTCCTCCAGTGCTGCTCCACCTAGCGACAGAGACCAGGAGATGTCCAGAGAGAGATAATGAAACAAGTCTGCTCTTCGCTCCTCTTTCATTAGTCATTTCAACGCGCCCTCTCCGGCTTCTCCTAGGGCACTGTCTGAAGAGTTGCTCCTCTGCACTGATTATTCATTCGAAGTTATTATGCTGAGAGAGCAAGCCAACAGTGAAGTGGGCTTCAGCCGTGCATCTGTCTCCTTAATAGCCCAGAAAGCACTGTAGTTGTCCATCATTTTATGCAAAGAACCAATATCCTAACCAAAATATATACTCAATTTATACATTTAATCACACAGACAATATTTAGAGAATGTAAACCAACTCATAAACTCAACTAATGTGAGGGGCTTTATCATTTATTGCTCTATTTTAGGCTCTGTTCCTGCCTTGTGCAATGAAAGTGGTGACTCTCATGGTAGATCGATATAGGAAAACATGTGAAGATGAAAATATCGTGTTCATCCCCTCCAGCTCCTGGCCAACACCTCACCCTCAAATGAAGATTTTTACTATTATTATTTACAGGTACACACAAGGTGGTTATTTACTCGTTTGTCATCCATTACAAGGTACACCTTGTAGGGTATGATCCCTAAGATATACTGTCAAAGAGTCGAATCAGTACAGTAAATCTCTTAAGCTACATGCCTATCATATTTTCTTTTTCAAATGATGAAAGCTCAGTTTCCAGACAAAGGCAATCTGTGTCTGGTACCTTTTGGCTGTCCTCCGCACAAACCTCAGTTTCCTAACTCGAGTGTCTTTCTCTTTCACATTTTCCACAGCTGCTGCCCTTGGCAACCTGGTGTCTGATCTGGCAGGACTAGGGTAAGGATTTCACACCACCACACGTGTTCGCACACAAGCACGCAGATAGACATGTGCAAGCATAGAAAGGTTACTGACCACTTTCGTCACTATCACGCTTTAAGTTTCTGCAAATCGTGGCAGCTTCCGGGGGGATGGACATTCAAATATCCTCATTCTCTCAAATGATGAAATGTTACAAAAGCATTCTGTCATTATTGTGTACATCCCATTGCACTGATATTACAGCATGCAGATATACAACTTATATACAGAGTCCACTATTTTTTTCTTGAATGACATTATGAAGTAGCATGTTTACCATCCCATCCTATTCTTTTCAGTGAAGGCTATATTGTTAACTTAGTATTAAACTGTAATTGTTAAATTGAGCCCAGTGGAAGATAAGTGTGAGCAGCAAGGGAGAAAATGAAATACAGCCACTAGAGGTCTGTTTTCCCGGAGGGCAACATGTCTGTGGTTCTGCAAAGAATAAAAAGGCATGTCTTGAATCAAGACTGTCTTAACACAGTTTGTATTGTCTTAACAGTCAACTGTTTTTGAGTTAAATAATGTGACAGTTGTAGAAAAAGAGACCTCATAGAAGCAAAAATTGTTCCTCATACTGCCTTTCCCATGTAGTTTGTGGGAAGGGCAACACTGTTTTAAAAATGTATCTAAATCCTAAATAATTTAACAAATGAGTTAAGAATCTTTATGTGTGAACAGTGTTGCTCATCCATTGCAATTATGTCGCGTTATTAATATTATTTATTGTTGATCTGTAGGCGGCTCGAGGCTGATTCACATTCTGACAATCTGTAATGTATTGGAGCAAATGTGGGGATTGTGCAACACTGTTAAGACGAAAGACTGTTCTGACATGGCCTTAATATATTGTTGCTGAGTTACTGGAACAGAAATTTCAGAAAAAAATATATTTAAAAAAATCCAACTTCACTAAAATAGCTTCATTAATGCAAGCCGGGATTCATAAAGTGTTTTGTCTCCTCCAGCTTTCGTCATTTTTATTTTGCTTGCGCTCACAGACACAAAGTAAAACAAAACTGCCTACAGACTGTTTCTTCTTCCGCTCACCCAAAATCATGATGCAAAACTGAAATGACTGACATGTCTAATCGCAGCTGCCTGCTACAGCGGATGTGTCTTGGATCCCTAGGGATGATCCAAATGTCTTATAGGATTTAATCAGCTGATTCACACCTGTTATCCACTTCAATGCCTCCTAGTGGACACAGGGACCGTAATCAGCTTCCTAACCTGCTTCATACTTTACTGACCATAATGCTTAAAGTAATAGATGAAGCTTCCAACCATGTGCTTTCAACATCCTATTAGTTGTGTTTCAGTGATTGTTAGTAATATAACAAATAATTATTCTTCTACATTTAAAAACAGTCGGCAAGACACACAAGGTAACAACAGGACAAACAGAAAGGCAACTGTACAAATGAATAACTAGGTAGGATCATACAGACATGGAGAGACACACTGAGAAAGTGGAACGATGCCTTTGTGTTGGTACCATTTCAGCGTGATGGATTAGTCAAGTTGTTCTGGCCTCTGTACACGCTCCCAGCAGACACACACACACACATAGTTTTGCATTTGCTTGTGTGTCTGTGTTTGCCACTCAATCATAATTGGATAGTTGAGCCCTTGTGGCCAGTTTGTCAAGGTGAGACTAGATTAGACCAGACAAGAGAGGTGTTATATTTTATTTTGATAGATTTACAGTGCTGAGTGTGAAGGCTGTTTGTCTGCTACACAGAATCTGAATGAAGCTCGTGCAGGTGTCCTTCACAGCAGTATTTACATTACAGCTCATGTTCATTTCAAAGAGGAAACGCTGAAGTGCAAACATTTAAACCCTGTGCGTTAGATTCCTCTGGGAGTCAGTGGCACTTTAGTTGAGAGGGTGAATCAGCAGCTGAGGAGGTTGTGGGTAAATTGTGACTCAGAAGCTGACAGATAAGAAGACCCCAGATGCCTTTTAACTGTAAACTTGTCGCAGTTTTTGTAATTGGTTTGCTCAGGTCCACAGTGCTGAATTACAAGTGAAGCATTTAAATAGTGAATAGCTTGTTGGACTGACTTTTACCCCACCACATTAGAGAAATTGGTGGTTTGATTGGGTTAAAACAATTCCTGATTCCTGTGCTTGTAAGCATGATTTACTGTTTTATTTAGTGGTTTTACAGGCTGACAGCAAATGACAAAAGTCATGTTTTCTAGGTTGTCCTCGCTCCTTACAAGCCGCACTGTAGTTCACTTGGAAGAAGATCAAGATCCCCACTTTCAGGCAGTCAAGGTGTAATAATCATCTGCCCAAATGAGCCAAATTAGAAGCTCTACAGATTGATTAAAATGCTGCCAATATGCGTGGTGTGAACTTGTGCTTCATCCAGTCAAAAAGTGTGAATAGGTGTGCTACAGAAACCCTGCAGTAGTGCTATGTTGTGCTTTCGATCACACTGTGTGGAGTGGAAAAAGAGGTGAGCATGCTTTAACACAACTATCTAGCGTTAGTCAGTGTTACCTGGGCAGTTTGGTTGATATTCATACTGTATATGCGCTCTCTAAACTATTACTGGATTTTAATAAGTGACCTTTTTATATTTCTATGGAAGCAATCCAACATTTTTACACACAATAAGACTATAATATATATATATATATATATACATTTCTTAGCTATCCAGTGGTTATTTTTTTATTTTCTCAAGAGACTTTCATGTAATTCTACTTGTCAAATGGACTAACAGGGAACACAGAGATAAGAGCATGGATGACAAGTCCTAAACAAACCTCAGCTCATGTACTCATTAGCCCACTGCACCACTAGCAAGACACAGACACCTGCTTCTCTGCCAGGTTGTTATTTTTCAGTCGTGTAATCCAGCAGCAGAAATAGATGTAACTGTCACTACAGCATGCTCCTTTAGAGTCTCTATGGTCAATATTGTAGTGATTACGTTGCAATGATTGTTTGTAAATCCTCCCACTCAACGTCTGCTTTCCTTAACCAAGAGACAGTGACTGAGCTCTGCTCTGCCTCCCTGCTCTTGTAGAGAATGTCCTGTGTGTTTGTATGTGTGTGTGTGTTAGTGTGTTGGTGCCTGTGAGGAGCAATGCATTCATATCCATCTGTGTGTATGTATGTGTGTGTATTTTGCATGTGTATGGGGTTCATCCTCGGGTGAATAAGTAAGATTTTCCTCGGTGCATGTGTGTGTTTTGACAGATGTAGGAAACCAGCCGAATCTCACTGAAGTCAGTAATTTAGCTCATGAGTCACTCTGACGTTCGACCAGTTGTTAGTGATGCTCCTGCCTGATTTAGTTTCAGCTGCTGTTTGGTTCACTTATGACCACGATGCATCAGTAGCTTTCTTGGGCAGACAAGGAGCCCAGTAAATCTTTATTGCACAAGGACAAGAACACACACGAGTGGGCTCTAGGGAGTAAAAATAGAGGAAATGTTGGTAGCGTATACAGGCAGGACCCAAATTTGATTCCCAGCCTCTTCCTTGATTGTGACACATAACCCTGTGTTGTCATGTCGGTTTATACTTAATCCTTATTGCATAAATTGGGGCATATTCCATGACCTGCTATTATAATAAGCTTATAAAGTCAATGAATTAACGGAGGATTTATAGTAACATTTTTATGATTGTTTTTCCTTATATGTTTGTGAGGATTAACAATAATGTGATGCTTCACTGATCCCCTTAGGGACAATCTAATTATGATTGCCTTCTATTAAAGAGGTTTAAAGCCCATCATACTGTTATAGATCAGAGCGGATTAAGAGTTTTGCACAAGGACACTTCAGATGCTTGTTGTCAAGTTCAGAATCCTGCCATATTTACCATCAACTGTAGCACACTGATTATTATAACATGTTTGATCATTATAGTTCTCTAGACTTAGATCCACATCTCTGGCAAAGGTGACTGTTGTATCAAACTGTTATCATCTCACTGATATCGCTGTAACTTGAGATCAGATATGCCTTTTAACAGTAGAACACAGTTTGTTATTGTCCACACAATCAATCAATATTGAAATGTATTCCGAAAAGGGAACACAAACCAGATTTCATCAGTTGTTTCCAGCAAATTCAATGGCTGAGATGATAAAATGTTGATTGCTTGTGATGCAGCCAGGTTGAGTTTCAGCTTGCTGTGTTCTTCTCACACAGCGAACCCCCTCACTCACGCTAAGAAATGATCATAGGACTTAAGTCACTCTTCTTTCACCTAATTTCATCATTTCCGTATTTTGAACACTGCAGTATTGTTTTCTAATGTAGACCTGATTTTTTTTTTTTTGCCCTCTGCTGTTGCAATTGTTTGAAATAGTGTGCCAGAATTTGACTTAAGTAAAAATTATTAATGCCATTTGCAATGTTTGTAATTATTGTCATTTGTTATATTCTGTAATGATACAAAAATGGGAAAACAAAAGTTTATTCTTTAACTAAGATGCTGTGGACATACACTTCAGGTGCATGCACACGCACACAGGTTTCCTCTGTTTGTCTTATCTTACTCTCAAATATGCTTCTTGCCACTTATCATCCCCCTGACTGGAGAGCTCCAGCTGCAGCTCATTTGTGTGTGCAGTGAACTGAGGATCCATTAATGCAAGTGACTGAACCAGACCCGAGTCAAAATATTGACTTGAATTTCATTTCTCACACTGGAACTGCCTGACCCGCTAAATATTTTCAACTTTACACATCACAGTAAAATGCAGCAGCTTTTCAGACGTTTTAAATTGTATTGGTCATAACACTGTAACCATGTTTGTATTTGCAATTAGTTAAATATGTATAGTGTAAAAGCAAGCCTTTTAGCAAGTGCCCATTTTAATCAGAGCTGACCACATTGTAAACCCAGCTTTATGAAGTGTCTCTCTGCTATTCTCCGGTCAATTGTAACAGAGACAAAGAGCTGCACCAGCCTCTTCGTCACAGTCTGGCTCTATGTCCCTTCCCACTTCGCCAAGTCCCTCAGTTGCCATTCTCCACCAATCCACCAGATGCCCTCAGACTTTCCTCCTTGCTTTCTCGATCCTGCCACTCCCATCTGTTCTGCAGTCACTGCCATCATCTCATTGCCCTCACCTGAGTTTCTGTCACAGGTGATGTGTATTAATCAGCAGGGGAAGGACCCAAATGCAGACTATTGAGGCAGGCAGGTGCAGTTCAGTGAGTTTACTGTCAAAAAGGATCTGGGCTGGTATATGAAGTAAGTGGCTGATGAGGGAATGAGGTGCAGGTGAGGAGATGGACAGGGAAGCTCAGGTTAGGGCAATGAGGTTGATAGCAGTGAGTGCAGGGCAGATGGGAGTGGCAGGATCTAGAAAGCAAGGAGAAAAGTCTGAGGGCATCTGGTGGACTGGTGGAGAATGGCAACTGAGGGGCCTGGGGAAGTGGGAATGCAGCTGGAGGAAGGGACATAGAGCCAGACTGTGACATTCTTAGATGCTGCAGTTTATCCAAAATAAGACTTTGCGTCAGCTGAGTTTTTGTTTTTGTTTGTTTTTTTAGCATCAGCTGCTGTTGGAGAGTTCAATCTTTGCATGATGTTTTTTTATGTATTATGTGACACATTTTAGTCCTCTTGCCAGAAACTAATTGCCTTTTTAAACTTATACTTTCATATACCCACCTGCTACAGTAGGTTGTGTGAGTCACATCCTACCTGGACTTTGTGTGTTCTTTAGGGTTTCCTGTGTTTCACTTCCGTTGTCAAGTCCTTCTGTTCATGGTTATTCTTGGATGGTTAGTGTAGGTTATATTGAGAGTGTGTGTTTTCTGGGTTTTGGTTTTCAGTTTGCTCTGTGTTCCTGCACTCCTCCCTGGCCTGTTTTTTTTTTTTTTTCTCCACACCTGCCCTGCATTTAGACTTGTTAGCCCTGCCCTGCTCCATTTTCCCCACACCTGCCCTGTGTTAGCCTCATCAGCCCTGCCCTGCTCCCTGTGTTTCCCCAGCCTATCAGCTCCCTGTATGTTCACACCCCTCTCCTGAGTTCTCCGCCCTTCCCCTCACCTGCACCTCATCTCCTTGTTAGTTCAGTTAGTTTTTAAATCCTGGTTTTCCGTTCAGTCTTTGTTGGATCATTTGTTCCGTGTTCTGTCTGTGTCTGTCCTAAAAAAAAGAAAGAAGGGTTTTTGTCAACCCTGCATGTCAGTCTCTGCATTTGGGTCCATTCTTGCTACTCTACACTCCACATGACAGTGTGTGCTATTTATGTTCATCCCCTCTATCTTAATATGGAACCACACGTTTGACTATAATCATGGCCAACAGTAACATTGTTCCTATTTTATCTATTGTGTTTTTTCCTTCTTACCCTCATTGTTATTCTTGTTGACATAAGATGTTTAGCCCCACTGAGAGCAGTATCTTCCATTTTCTCTCTCTCACTCTGGTCCATGGTAATCTATAAACTTTCTAAAGTGCACTTTTGGGTCAAGACACTGATAAACAGATCAGAACACGGAGCGGTGCTCTCTGGCTCTCCTGGCCAAATTAAAAGCAAACTTTTCATCACCTACCTCTCGCTGGTCGATTCACTGATGTACCTGCACAAAATCCTTTCAGTATATCACAAGAACCATAATACATCAGGATCAACATTTATTTGTATTTTCACATTTCTGTTTTTTATATATATATATTATATATCTTTAAGGGATGAAAATAAGTTGAATCTTACTTCATTATACTTATAAATACTTACTTCATTCAGTGACAGAAATCATCATCAACACATCTACATTCAGCACTAGTCAGACCAAACTTTCAGAACTGAAATGAACAATCAAAAAGTTTTGTATGATTGACGAGTATCTAACCTTACATCTCTGTTACTGAGTGATCATTGATTTCTGTGCGCTGCCAACTGTCTCCATGCTGTCATCTGTGTAAAGCACTGAAGAGTGCTGGAAATGATTTCATTTATATCCACACTGGAGGCTCTGTCACTCTATCTCTCTCTCTGGTATGAGACTGATATGTGGCATCCTGCTGGGTTTATGACAGATGGCTGCAACAAGAAGCAGACTGGAACATTAATCTGCTGATTTATTTTGTTATTATTGATTACTTTGTTTTCTTTGTTGCGCTGGGTGGGAAAGAGTCATTCCATGTGTGGTTTAATGAGTCATGCCACATAATGTAGAATATAATCGAAAGGAGACAATTATGTGAAACGGCAACAAAGCAAACATGAAAATGTGGTTGTAATTTAATCTATATATGATTTACAGAATTACCCATGAATCCTTGACAGGCTCGATTTCAGTATGCGTACAAGTGTGTGTGGCACATATGTGTTAAGTGATACATTTTATTGCCATAAGACATTGTGGTTATATTTATATGATTATAATGATATTTTACTTTTCTTTTTCTTTATATTTTAATAAAATCTGAAGGGCCATATAGCTACAACATGCACATCTTAACACATTATACTGACACTAACAGCTGTCTATAATGATTCACGTCTCTATTACTGACCTTTGTGCCCACCATCTCTCTCTCTGCTTGAACAGATTTTCCATCACATCAACTGTCAGAAAGGACAAAATGGTTCACTTGACAAAATGAGAGGATTAATAGTCGTTATCAGTTTCTTGCAGTACTCTTATGGCTCACTGAGGAGAAGTGACTCACTGTTGCAGCTCTCTTTTACAGTGCGGTGTTAAGTCTGATTTTCTTTTTTTTCCATCTGTTCCTCCTTGTCTTTAGGCTAGCAGGTTATGTGGAGGCCCTGGCATCTCGGCTGGGGATGCAGATTCCTGACCTGAGTCCAAAGCAGGCTGATATGTGGCAGACCAGAGTCAGCTCTCACTCGGTTAGTACCATGGTGTCGCAATCTGCAACCATTAACCTAGAATATGCTCTCTAACTGTCCCCGTCTTCTACTCTGAAGAGACCTTAATGTCTGTCCCACTTTCCCACTGTCTGAAACAACATTAACACCTTCAGAGTGGATATGAGTGAACCTGCTGCTGAGAGCATTTTAATCAAATTTGTTGTGTTTTTGCCTTGTAAGCAGCAAACCAGGTCACAGCTTTATACAGTGACAATAGAAACAGAAATCTCTGTGATGTGCACTTTCAGTCGCTCCTTCATTCTGCAAGAAAATTAGACCTGAATGATTTTTAGTGTGCTGTGACTGGTGAGGTGTGAAAAGTAATCAGCTGTAATTAAGTTGAGTGAAAGGTCATGCCAATAGTTCTGGCATATTGGGAATTAACTGTTTTGTTTTCTCAAAAACATATAGAATATGTGTCAAAGTGTGATGGGAAATCAATGTCTCGGTATTTGGAAATTTATTTGTTTGCAGGCTTGTCAGTCTTTCCTTGTAGCCTTTGCTTGTCTATTTCTTACAGTGAGCAGACCAAGGGCTGCGTAAAAAGATTCAGAACAATAAAATGATGACAGTTTCCTTGTTTATCAGCAAATCTAGACCAAACTGGTCTAAATGCTCAGACAAATCACGAGCAAGTATAATAGAATAAAAGGAGTAAGGATAGTTTCATTTAAAGTAGTAGTTTGGCTTGTAAGTCAAATGCAAAAGGCTCATTCACTAGAAATGACAGAGCTGTAGAGCTGTTTTTGTGTAGATTGTTTAAAACCCATTTTCTTAAACTGTAATTTGTCATGATTGTCTTCTCACTTCTAATTCTCCTGTGTGCAGGGTAAAGCCATTGGCGTTGGGATCGGCTGTATCCTCGGCATGTTTCCTCTTCTGTTCTTCAAGGATGACGATGAGAAGAAAGACGGACAGAAGGAGGCGCAGGAAAAAACACAACCACCTGCTACAACAGAGAGCAGCAAAAACTGAAACTGTCAGCTCAGCCGTGACAAATACTATTTGGAATCCATTAGAATACTTTAAACTGGGACTGATGGGCCTTACCTGGTGGAGTGGAGTGTATGGAAATGTCACCGAACCCCATACAATCTTAATTACTGGGTACTTTACCTTGTGAGGCTCAATCAAACTATGAAAGGTATTCTGAAGAGGATTTTAGATATTATTTGATTGTGAACTTAAGCACAGGGACCTGGCCGTCTCTTGAAGAGACAAGAGACCGTTGATTCATTGGACTGCTGCTACTTCAACTATTGCACCGTAACCTCGTCTTGTTTTGACTGACCGACACAAGCTGAAATTCATTTATCTAAAACACACTGCAGTGGCCTCTTTCACTCCTCTATTCTGAGTCTGTTGAATGGGACAAATATGATCCTCTCAGCACTTAGATAGTAAGATGACGAGTAAGGT
This sequence comes from Thunnus thynnus, assembly GCF_963924715.1. Lineage (NCBI taxonomy): Eukaryota > Metazoa > Chordata > Actinopteri > Scombriformes > Scombridae > Thunnus > Thunnus thynnus. The sequence goes on from NC_089526.1 coordinate 21,383,465, forward strand.
GAGTGAGAGTTTAAATGCTCCCTAAAATGACACAACTAACTTTGGAACCAGTGCAAGAAAAAAACAATATCAGATCTCTTTCAGAAAAATTCTGCAAAGTATTTTGACATTTAAAGTTTCTTGTTTTCTTAGTAATTTATCAATTAATAGAGGAGGACTGAACAAAGAGCCATCATACAGTATATTTGGGTTTGGTTATGCAGTGTTAAAAACTGTGTGTGGGTGGTGAGGCTGATGAGTCAAGAAAAGAGGGTCACATTTGCATATAAGATGCACCCTTCCACATTAAGTACATTATTTTTCAGTTTAAAAAGCATGTCTGCCTTTTGATGATTTCAAAGTCTTAAACAGTCTGCCTCTCCAAGCTCCGTGACAAACAGACAGCTACTATTAGTGGAAATACAGGCGGTTAAATAGGTAACACCTGCTAGCTGCTGCTTTGGAATTTTTTTGTTTTTTCATTTGTGATGAAGCCTTTATTATATGCTTTTATGCTTTTATTCACCCAAAGCAGTAACTTGCACAAAATGTCTCCTGTGTATACTGTATGTAGATAGGTGCAGAACTACAAAATATAACCTTTTTAAAGTTTGGTACCTTCGTCAGATGAGCTGAGCAGAAAGGAGAGAGAGAAAGACACACAGAGCGAGGAAGAGACAGAAAGTAGCTGGAACAGAAAGATAAGAAATACCAACGCTGAACCACCTGAGATCTCTGTCCCATTTGCAATGACCTGCTGGCTCCAGTATCGTGTGATTTATCTCCTTCGGCTCTGCATCAGTCAACCTGCTGCAGAACATCTCTAGCATGCTTGGCGACTGAAGCTTCAAATTCACTTTCAATTATAGAGTAATAGCCAAGACCAGCTTGGAAATACTCATAACCATAGCTGAGTGATTGCTTTCAGTCTACATATATATATATTATAATGTCTTAGCTCTACTGCCCTCCACTGGTTGACAGTAAGAATTTTCTCTGTTTGCTACCACAGTCACACACTTCTCGTTTTAATTTATCACCTATTTGCTTTTCCTGTTTAATATTCAAAACCCTCGGTGTCAAGCTTCTCTAGCTATAATTTATCAATCTACCGCTTTATGATTATTGCTCTTTATCCTTGTTCTTCCTTTGATATGCAAACTAGGCAATCCCAGCATCTGACAGCCACGAAGCAGGAAGGCAGAGAGGATATATTTGGGATGATAACACACTACCATCCAATCCAAGTCTTAATTCTGCTGTCACTGATTTTTCCTAATTTATCTTTTGAAGAGTTCTGTTTTTTCAGCTGCTCAGCACAGGTTGCTTATCTCAGCAGCAGAACTGAAGACTCTTGTTTAAGGCGTTTAATCTGTTTAGAAGCGGGAATGAAAGCAAGCAGCTGTGTATCACTGAATGGAATTTCCTCTCAGAAAATGTATTTATTTTTGTTAGAATATTCAGACTTGTATTCATGTATGTTCTCACTGTATATTCTCCAGATCTTAATGGACAATGTGTTCAACAGCATTCTCCAACAGGAAGGACACTGCAGTTGATTTCTCTGTGTTATAGTGCATAACTAAACCCTCTAGACATGCTCTTAAAACACACTGACAAAAAAGACTTGCCCTGTATGAGATTGTTTTAGTAATTTATGATGTGGGTAATTGTGATCCTAAAAAGCGGTAAAAATGAAGAAAATGTATAATGACTTGAGCATATTTATGTAGTTAGGCTTTTTGATCTGATTGCTTGATCTCCACTTTGCATGCACTAATAATAAAAAAAAACTATTGTACATGTTTACTTTGCTATAATATTAATAAAAAACTTGAGTATGTTCTAAAATTATGCATTACAGCAGGATCCGAAAACATAGAAAACATGAGTAACTCAGGCTGAATTAACATGCTAAAGATTAGATCTTTATGGTCAAAAATACATATATTTTTATGGCTGTCTTAATAGGAATGAAGCAAATGATATCTCCCTTTGTAGACTATAAACACCAGGATCATGGAGGTAGTGCAGATGGCAACAGGGCCCTCTGCTGGGATGTGAACTGGAACATACAGTGCAGAGATTTGAACCCTACATTGAGCAGAATGTTTTGAGAAACACAGGCTTTTATACAGTAGTTTCCGGTAATAGTAGCAGTTTGTCCCCTTGCATTGTATCATTCAATTGACTGTCTTAGTCCTTTTAGTCAGTCGCAGTAAGAAAATATAATCTCAGTGTCAAAATAATTTTGGAAGCTCCTATCCTTTTCCTAAATTGACTTTGCACTGTACCACCAATATGTATTTGTAGTATGTTGTAAGAGGGAACGCATAAAAGATTCAAAAGTCAGCTCAAAGTCAATGCATTATCTTGAATTGATGTAATTTTGTTTTTAAAAAGACAGGTGGAAGATGACTGGAAAAGCACATTAAATTATTCTTCAAGGGATGCTTCCTTGGTGTTTTAAATATGTTGCAGGTGCATGAGTGCATGACAGCTATACCTTGGTTTATTTTATACCTGTTGGTATTTTTGTAAAAGCTGGCTGCTAATATTCACTTTGTTGATACAAGTGCAGACGATAAAATTTGAAATTACTTTGAGGTTCTTTTTGCTTTCAGTGTTTTTATGGACCTGTCCACAGCATGAATCCTAAAGACTTCAGTGATCCACTACTTTTCCTGTAGTGCCAGCAGCTGGTCAAACCGTAAATTTATCCACTGGAATATCTCAAGTACCACTAGATGGATTGACACAAAATTTTGTATAGATATTCATGGCTCCCAGAGGATGAATCTCATGACTTTGACCAAACCTGTGCAGATAATCTGAGATTGAGATTGAGATGAAATATGCATATCATGGGTTAAAAAAAACCCTGATTTATACCCATGTTCTTATGCATTTGCAGCACTATCACATTTTTTGCTCTCTTCATTTATTTTAAAAATATTAGTTGTACTTTCTGTGAATAGTATTGGACAATAATAAAATATGACTATAAGTCACTCCTCAGGATAGAGAAATGGTCAACTCACCACTTTCTCCTCCTGCCGACTCTGTTTCCTGGCAGGTCGAGGTTCTCAAATGTAAACATCGGAGTAAACATCAAGGAAAAGGTGGAGAGGATAAACACCAGCTACGATTCCGACCACAGAGACAAGCAAGACCATCTCTGCATCCATCTCAACATCAGAGGAAACACAGAGGTAAACGTGGAGGGATTAAACAGGAGCCGCAGTCCTGGCCACATGGATCTTCATCGCCAAGCATCCTGATAGCCAATGTATAGGCACTGGATAACAAACTGGACGACCTCTCTGCATGAGTTTCCCAACAGGATATCAGGAACTGCAATGTGAGACTCAGTCTGTCATGGCATACATTAGACACCATAGCACACATCCTCCACACCACCCACCATCTCACCTGGACAAGAAAGGGAGCTATGTGAGATTACTGTTCATTGACTACAGTTCAGTGTTTAACACCACTGTCAAATGCCAAGAGAAGTCACTTTTTTCTGAATAATGTGAATTCAGAGACATAAGACTAAGAAATCAAGAGGCTGTGCATTGCCCCTTTCTAATGTGTGAATTTAAAACAAGCAATCTTAAAAGCTTCAGCTGCTACAGAAGTATAAAAGACAAAAATCATACACTAAAGGAGATTTGAACTTCTGTAAGAGGAAATTCTGAATCTCATGCCATTGATCAACCATTTGACGTCTATCTTGAGGCAGAGACTTCATCACAAAGTGGTCTAAAGTCATGTGAAAATGGTAGGGCAGATTGTGTAGAAGATGTATATGTTGAGACACTGGAACACAAACTTGCATCTCTTTTTCTGTGCATGCAAACAGTGTTATGGGTTTCTAAAAGTGCAATCCAAAAAATAGCTGAAGACTTTCATGACATTCTGCACTTTTCCAAATTTCATTCTCTTCAAAGAATCAAAGAGGTGCTTACGAAACAATATTGAAATAGATGATTGTGTTGCTCAGGAAGTTAATGAGGCAATCTCATCCTGGTTCATGGAGCATTAAAGGTCTTACAGACCGTTTTAGCTGTTAATCCCATATACACCTCATTTGGATGCAAGAGCTCACACAAACATTTTATGCCCTCATAAAATCAGAGCCCAATTGATTGTCTATGGAGCAGCCCCAGATTTCACATCCTGGTGACGTCACCAGCAAGTCCTCTCTCTGACTTCTATGTATGAGTTGGGCTCAAAACTCAAAAATCTATGGGGGGTTACTTGAAAAAAAGATGTACAGATGGGGATGCTGAACAAATCTGTAGCATTTAATACAACTTCACCTGTAGGTGGCGCTACAAGATTTAAAAAATGAGCTGATAAAGCAGCAGCAGCTTTCTACAATAATAGAGAGTTGGCTCATGTCTGCCTGGAGTATGGAGTATGGAGTGGAGTATGACTTTTCACCCATCCTCATCCAGCAAATCAAGAGAGTGCTTCGCTCTTAAACGCTAACAAGACCAAGGGACACATCAACAATAGAGGTGGGCAAACAATATGTCAGCCAATGACAATTTAGGGCCAAGCTGTAGAGGTGATAAGTAGTTTTAAATATTTAGGAATGATTTTAGACATCAACTTACATTTTAATGAACACTTCTTACATTTTCAAGAAGGCAATGCAAAGACTGTTTCTTTTAAGGAAATTAAATGGCTTTGATGTCATGAGCAAAGAAGTCATGAGGAGGGTTTACACCAGTCAAGTGGAAAGTATAATTTCCTACAACATCACATGCTGGTACAAAAATTTAGGGGCTAGAAGCAAAAGCAAGCTCACAAAAACAGTTATTATTAGAGATTATTAGATTATACAGAACCCCCAGAGACAGTTGGTGGAGCTGTACACCACACAAAGCAGGAGGAAAACATTAATAGTTAAGGACCCTTCACATCCTCTGTTTAATGAATTTGAAAAACTCCCTTCTGGAAGATGATATAGAGTACACACAGCAACAAAAGACATCTTTAAGAGATCTTTTATTCCATCCTATGTTATCTTACTAAACAAATGACTTCTTATTAGTTATTACTGCTGCTGTTTTTATGACGTCTATGTAAGATATGTACTTATTGTTATTATTTAGCACTTCTATCCCAAATGTTTATTATTACAGGTCCACTTATTTATTGTCTTTATCTCATGTATTTTAACCCATGGCAGAGGAAGTATTTAAGTGTATTCATATCTGTGAAGCCAAAAACGAAATACCACATGAGTGGACAATAAAGATGTCTATTCTTTATAGTGTTCAAAGATTAATTATTGCTTTCTGTCAGTGCTATGCTATGTATATTCAAGTATGAACATGTGTAAAAAAAACAAAAGAGAGAAATTTAAATGATTTCATAGGAAAAATATAATATAGAGAAAAATAATAAAGTGTGTTTCTGTGCGATGTTTTTGATTTTATCTGCTTTGATTAAACAGTTATCACCTGGCTGCAAACATCTGGCCTGGTAAATGAGGACTTTGCCAGAACATTCTGAGTGATTATTTCATAAATCATTATTCTTATTCATCTCTAAAGTTTGATTATCGGTTTACATGTAAGTTTCATTCAAAGTTTCAAACATTTAAGCCTTTAACTCAAAAGAATATTTGAAGGACATTTTATTACACAGACAAGTGAGATATTCAGCATTAGACATTCAGAGGTGTGCGTCCTTAACATTGGTTTTGAATCAGACAAAATAGATATCTGTTCATCTCTCAGTCAGTGACCTCGAGAGAAGTTCTGGTGAATTCAAAATGTCTCATTTTTCAGTATCAGTATGTCAAAACTCCCTGGATGACTGTGGATAGAAACACAGGTCTTTTCAGTTATTCTGATTGATCAGACCTCTGCTTAGGCTGAAGTTTCGCTGCGTTGTACCACCTTAACAGGTGTAACAGGTAGCAGATGTCAATCAAGCCCACACCTGTACGCACCCACACAGTCCTGAGAAGAGGTCTGATCATGCAAAAGAAGTGGAAACACCTGTGGGTGTGTACTGCAGGTAAGAAAGGCCTTTATACGTTCTTAAACAAGCTTCCAGTATGATGAGTTAGGTTTGAATTTACGCAACACACAGTTTTAATGTGCTGTCTTAACAATGGAGCTCTCTTTTACCAAATGAGAAACATTTATTTTGGCTGCTGACATTAGTTCACTGAAATCAGATAAAATTCTTTCTTTTTTTGTGGCTAACTGTACCTTAATTTTGCTTTATGCTCATTAACTTTTTAGGTTGCACCTCGTTGGCTACTACTACTCAAACTACTGTATATTATATGATTAATCCATAACATAACAACCAACAACATTTGTGCAGTTAGTTTGTGAAATACGTTGTGTTGTTTTGCAGGATGTCTCCTTTTTGTCAAGGCATTTTTGACTCATGTAGTTTTAACCTACCAAAGGTGATGCAGACACTCATATGTTTAGCTGAGAAAGTAGTGAGACCAAATAACAACGATACATAATACTGAAAACACAATCAACTGATATATGAGATAATGTGCTGGTTCTTCAAGGAAAATGTATTGTGAAGTATTGGAAGATAATTGTTTTTGGACATTAGTCTTTCATTACGATCACTAAGAATAATGACTAAAATGTTAGAAAAACCAAATGTCTATGAGGAATTTTGATAACAGAATTTTTATAAAATTCGACACCTTTTGAAGAGATAATGAGTAGAAAATGCAAAATGAATGTAGACAGCATATTAGTCTACAAGGAGCAAAAACACAAGAACATGTTGCTAGTGGTTGGCTAAATGTTCATTACTCTTGCAAACAGGGGCCAACTTTCATTATTGCATCAAGAAAGGAAACTGATATTCTTTATTTGGTAAAGAGCATCCATTTAACAAAATTAGCTTTTGCCTTCTGGAAAAACAAGGTGCACTTTAACTTCCTGGCTCAACTCCAGAAAGGTAGTAGATTTACTGAAGCTGTGAAAATATGCTCTTTGTATATATATCTATATGGAGAGAGTAGTACACTGAGAGAATACAGTATGTTACTATGTTAAAGGGTTTTAAAGTTTGACTTCTATGTGCATATAAAATAAAACAACAAATGAAAAAAGCTTTTTGACTTTTATTTTCTGCACAGATAGAGGTTGAGAAGCAAAGCAACCCATCTCAAGCTTAGTAAAAAAAAAGTCCAAGTTAAACTCTGTGGTCAAAGAGAAGCTGTGTAAATAACATTATCTGTCTGTACAGATCTAAAAGGGAGTGTACTGTAGCATAGCAGTGATTTAAGTATATTTTGTTGTTGCTTGTCCCATTTTCTTCTTTCCCCCTGGTTATCATTAGTTAACTGTGAACTCAGGCTGGATCAAAACACAGCACACACACAGGCATCTCTGTGTCAAAGGGGAACAGACAGATGACACATGGGAAAAAGAGGCAGCCACTCTGAGAGCCTCATCAGAGATTAAACAGCTTGGGACATGTGTCGCATAGAGAGGGCTTGACTTGATGCTGTTACTGAGAGGGAGAGTAGATATTGAACACTAACAAGTAGAAAACAAATACAACTCACTGACTCTCGGAATTATTAAATAGAGATTTGATTTTATATTTATGTCACTGACAACATAATGCAATTATGTGGTTTATGGTTTATAATTCTTCAGCCTTATTAAACACTAACTTAAAAATATTTTAATATCATTCAAACTTTGAGAAAATGTTTCAATGAAGCTTTATTTGTTACTCACTCTTTCCGCCATACAAACAATACTAAAATAATTAGAAACCAATATCATACACTCACACACACACAGTCACAGTCAGTATATTTGATCACACGTACGTGTGCAAAAAACACATACAAAAAAATATCTTCACAATCATTATTAAGTTATTCAAATAGCTGCTCATCCTGACAACCCATTCATACTGTGTATGTGCCACTAATTGCTCCTTTCCCTGCACTAAAAACACATTACCAACATGTAGACATACAGTGCCATGAACATATTATTGATAACGACAAATTTAAAAGGTTATGACCATATCAGTTAATATAGACTTCAAAAAAACAAGATGTTAAAGCAAAGCCGTTCTTGGGGAGAGTGTTGTTACTTTTCAGTGCACATATCTCTTGAGGAGTTTATATGCGGACAGTGACTGCCGTGGGGGATTTAATGTATCACCATCAGCATTGAGGGATTTTTGTCAAGTCTAAATGTTGTAATATAAGCACAAGGAAAGGGCCTCTTGTAAAGAAATGTCTCTGAGTTGTGCTAATGTGCAGTCAAACATTAAAATAATCAACAAAAAATAAATATTGCTGCATTTAATCCAAATAAACCAAGAGATAAAAGATTAAGCCAGAAAGAGATTTGTTCTAATTAGTTAAACTGCACCATTTTTGTTTCCCCTAAAATTCTGAATAATTCCTCTGGAGAATTCATTTAATAATTAGTGTTAATACAATGTTGTACTTCTCAATACAATCCAACACTTATTTGTGAACTAGGTCCTTGTCCACAGCAAAGCAAAGAGGTATGATTTTTTATGTGACACAGTCAGATATCAGCTTCTGTCCTGATAGAAAAACAAGAAACATCTGTACATAGTATTCGATGTTTTTCTTCTTCTAACAGGTTATACTCTTAGGCGCTACATATTAAGAATCAGAAGATCGAGTCAATATGTAAACTGAGTCACGAACAGGCCTGTCCAAAAGACACATTTTCACTCCTGTCTGGGTTCTAAAGCAGGCAACAAGCTGCATGTAAGATCGTGTCTCCAACATGATTTAATCAACATGATAAATATAGGCAACTTCTAAAATGCATTTAAAAGGACACCCTAACACTTTTAAGTGTGATTTTTCTTCACTAGGCACTGTTACTCTATCAAAAAAAAAAGAAAAAAGAAAAAAAAAGGTTCCTTAATTGCAACCTGTTAGCATTGTTAGCAAACCTCATTATAACCAACCTTTAAATGCAGCTAAAAGCTAACATGCTAGCCTTCAGCAGATAGCACCGATAATAACCAAGCTTCTGTGCCACTTTTAAAACTCCCAATGAACCCATACCTCACATGAGTGATAACGGAAAACAGAATAATAATTAATAAATTTTTAAAAAAAAATTGCTTTCACTGTGCTTAACTCACCTGAAATCACAGACAACACCTTCTCATTAACTTCCCCTGTGCATGCGTAAAAGCTAGTGAAGAACAATAAAAGTTAATTTTGGTGAGAAATTGTAACAATATATACTTTCTGCTCATGGTTGGTATGAAGTTGCATTGGGAGATGCTGCAGTGTGACAGTTTCAGTCAGTCCCACATGGCTTACCTTCATTACTTCATTCAGCAGTTCAGACAGTACAAACAACCAGCAGATGTCTCTGTTAAATCAACCTGCAGCTGCTGATAAGCTCTGGTAAATCTACAGTTTTCAAATGCGTCCTTTCTCACATCATTAACACAGTACAATGCTCCTACTGACAAGAAATACATTTGACTACTAGATTCCTATTTATGGTCATATTTTCCATCAGTTACCTCCAAAAAGAGGAATTTCAAATGCATTTCCTCTCAGTGTCACCACAGCTTTTTGTTCAGTTACTACTGTATCATGATATCAGGTATCCAGCACCGTTCACATGATAAGCACTAACACAGAGAATTGTGTCACTACTAACTTCCCAACTGCTTCAGCGTGAAAACAGATTTCTTGGGGAAAGTGGAATGATTACGCTCCTTAAATTATTGGAAATCATTTCCTTTTGCTTTTCAACTGTTAACATCAATTCATGCTCATACAGTAAAGCCAAGGATCCATCCATAGTAACTATAATAAAGTATTCATCTGTTAATGGTCATATCTCCTCACCTGGAGGAGCTGCAGTCCTTCATTTGAAGACTTCATTAGTATTGGTTTCAGCGGACACTTTGAGAGCTGCATGGTCTAATTGGTATTTCAAGTGGGTTTCCACCCGGCCAGTAAAATCTAACAGCGGGGGAAATACCTACACAAGTCCACAGTTTTGTCACAACAAAGTCCACAGATTGGTGGGATGTAACAGTGGGTAATCTCTCTCTCTCTCTCTCACACACACGCACACACACACACACACACACACGTATATATATATATATATATATATATATTTAGCATCCTCTGGGCACAGTGGGTGCAGCGGGTACATGGGCTCTCCCTCCTCTTGCCATGCTCTTTTGTTGTGGCCACACAAGGGCAGCCTTTGTGTGCCATCAGAGTGTGACAAAGTATGAGCGTGTCTAAGAGAAAGTATGTGCATAATTTGTCTCCTAGTGTCTTTTTGTGTGTGTGTGTGTGTGTGTGTGTGTGTGTGTTGTGACCCTGCGTGTCCCTCTGTTTATGCGCTGCTCTCCCGCTGTGCTGGCTTAGATCCCACCATTTCGGCAGGACAGAGCAGATAGAGGACAGGAGAGAGAGTGTGCCTCCTTTCTGTCCTCACACTGTAGCATTGTTGTTGGAGTGGGTACGTCGGGGTTGAGATGGGAATGAAAAGGGGGGAAAGCGGAGGAGAGTGTCCTTCCTGTGGAGGAAAGCGGCAAGCGTCCCGGGAGTTGTGGCACCAGAGACGTTGCCTCAGCTAATGTGTCTCTTTCCAGTCTGCCTGCTGAGCTTATGTTTGTATTGTCTTGATTTTGCAATATGGCAGAAAGTCTTATCCCATGTACATCCAATGCAATAGGTCCATATCCTGTATCAAGCTGTACCATACTCTGTATTGTCCTGAAAATAAATAACATGTTTTCCCATTTTTAGTTGCTGAATGCCTTTTAGGGATTATTCATTTGTCTTTGAGAGAACACCATGGACTGAGAGCCTGGTAAAAAAAAAAAAAACAAGCGTAAAGAGGGGATTTTCACTCTACTTTGTCATTGTTGTTGGAGTGAACAGGCTGGCACTGGGGTGAGCACGAAGACGAGAGGGAGGAGGAGGCGGAGGAAAATGTTTTACTGGTGGCAGAGAGTTCCTTGGGTTTGTGTTTCCGATGCAGGGCGATCGCAGCCAGAATGCTGATGATGTGCACGTGGAAGTACATGGACCTAGGAAAGAGAGGAGGGCAATTTTGTAACTTTGTCAGCCATGTAATGTAAATAGAGATGTCGATCAGAAGGATGATGCTACATAAAAACAACGACAAAAAAGCAGATCACAAAATATCACGTTAAAACATAAAACATAAAAAATGAGAGAATTCTGGGGCAAAACTCCACTTTGCTTCACCCATTAAAAAAGACATCAGCAGATAGAAATGGCACTGTTGGCATAGTGGCTCCTAATGTACTGTTTATGCCACTAAAAGCCTGCAAATACATTACTACTCTCTATATTTTTAACCATTTAGATTTGAATTTTGCAGCAGAGGAAATTTTAGCATGACAATTTCACAGCTAGTAGAGTGGATTCTCAGAAATACTACTAAATACTACTTAACCTTCAAACTACAGACAAAATTAAGGCGATACATCCTGCACTCTGCCAAAATGTAACTGGTTCTCGCTTTTCATTTAAGAGGACAAGAAGTGTTAAAGGCAGGCTCAATATACCTGTAATAAGTCATAGTGGGTTCTACTGCCAGAAGTAGAAAAGGCATGACAGTGTAGCAGATGGCCAGTTGAGTGGCTGCCCAAGTTAAGATGTCGTAACTCAGTTTCAAGCCTCTGGAGCCCAGGAAGCAGTGGCGGACAGACTTCCGTACCTTGTGGACAAAGAGAGATGAAAATACAGAGAGGGTTTGTTTGAGCTTAGTTGTTTATGTTTAACTAACCCAATAGAGAGGCAAAGTGAAACCAGAACTTCTGGTTTCTGTTCCAAAAATAAGAAAATCTTATTCAAAATACTCAAACTAAATATCCATCCTTGGAACATAACTTTTCTCACCAGTATATCTTGTGTTTCACTCCATAAATTTAGGTGAGGACAGAACTTTAAAAAAAAAAAAAATCCAATATTGTTTTAGGTTTTAACAAACCTTTTCCCATAAGCCCTACAGTACCACTGTATTTAATTTTTTCTTATTAATTTAGTGTTAATTTGAATTTCCAGTGGAGGAACAGTACTCACAGCTCGTGCCGCCATGGTGATAGGGATGGCGGTGATGAAGGTGAAATAGTACCCTGGATAAACACCGTGCCACAGGGCAGACAGGATAAAAGTAAAGGCCAACCGGTGCCTGGGGGCTCGGTCATAACACACGCTGAAGAGGGGACAGGAAATGAGCATATTCAAAATAATCTGTAGAATAAATGGAAAGTAGATGGGATTTTCTGAGCGTGTACATAAAGTTCACACTTGGAGCACTTACGTTTTGAGCCAAATTCCTGTTCGAATATTCCAGTTGTCTATGAATGTCTTGAAACTGGTTGCTGTCTGAAAAAGATAAATATACAACCATGACTACCTAATGGTAACTGTGTGCTCAAATCTTAAATAATTGAAAGACTCTGACCCACACATATGAATTTTAACACAGTACTGAAAGACTTCTTTTTAATTATGTGAAACACTGTGGTTACCTCAATCCCCAAGATGTTGAGGTTGCAGATGAGATCCCAGGATGGTTTTCCATTTTCATCTATCCCTAAGAAACCATAACCTGCAGCGTTGTTGACAGCATCAGCTGACAACACAGAGGAAGAAAAAACAAAACATGACTTACATGGCAATAAAATTTCAGCTTGTGTTTTGTGAAGCTGAAACACACACACATTGCTCACCTAATGTCCAGGCGAAGTAGAATTTGGGCCTTGCTGCTTGTATGGAGAAGAAAGCATAGGTGAGCCTGGTGAGGAAGGGGGCGTGGCTGACAAAGTGGGGGTCCACATTGTACGCTATCGGCAAGGCCCGGGTCACAGTGAGGAAGAACAGCATACAGCCACAGCAGACCAGCAGCTTTTGACAGACAGCGTTCTGCAGAGATAATGGATGTGACTGAAACACACATTCACAACTGGTCCAGGTGAGCTTGAGTTAAGACAGAAAATAGTCATATTTTGGAACAAGAATGAAAAAAATACTGAGTTAATGACGACATGATACGTTGTTATAAGGATTTCTTATATCAACTCTTTCCAACAAATTGTTTTTTCTGTGCTATTCTTTGGCTTCAAATAATGATAACAGAAATAAAAAATAGAAATACAGAAACCAGACTCTGGTTTGTGCATATGAATTTAATCCTGTTCCTATTGGCAAGAGCATATTAAATTTCTAGATGTAAAAACAGAAGAGGGAGGCAGGAATGGATTGAGGAACTTACCAGAGGTGACAGGTCTGGAGCCTTATCATAGCCATTCTGCCCATTACACGTCCCAGAGTGCTGCCTGAGCCTCCTGCTAATGTGTCTGCCCTCTATGAAGTCTATGTAGTCCTTATAGTTACTGCATGGTCCCACCAAGACACTCAGGAAATTGAGATTGTAACTCAGGTACTCAATGAGAGACGGCCTCACGCTGCAAAAAGTACAAAAGGAAAAATAATTGAAAACAAAGAAGAGAACTCATTGGTATGTAGCGTGACAAGGGAGATGACTTCAGGTGAAATGCAACAGCGCTGTTACATATTCTCATTTATGTTGCATGGGAAAAGTTGGAGAAAAGCATGCTATATTTATTTTTAACATCATCATCATCAAGAGTCAAGTATAGTAAACCTGTGCTATATCACTGTGAGGCAAATGAAAAGCTTAGCTTACATAAAAGTGCACATTTTGTGAATGACAAAAAAAAGTGACTTTACAAAATCTCACATCAATACAATATGAAACATTATTAGCTTTTGATTGGGTTCCTTGGACATTTAAACTAGTATTGGGTATCGAGAACCAGTTATGAATTGTAGCCAGTTCCAAATACTGAACAACCAGTGAATAAGTAAAAAAATATTTCTTTCAACATGCTTATTGATTCTTTTAAACAAAGTTTTAACCAATTGCACTTCTGTCTACATTGCTGTTTACACATACATAAAAGCATGTGTACAATGTTTACAGTTTATTTTCTGATTCAAAAAATATGATAAGAAGACGAGAAAAGCACAATCGGAATCGGGATCAATAAAATGTTAATGATTCCCAACCGCACCAGGAACACAGGACTCCTTAAGTAAAATATCAGACGTATCACCAAATGTAGAGCTGCGGGATTCTTATCATTGGGATACATTCCAAAATGATTTTGGAATGGCATGCATGGTTCACTGATGAATGTGGTTTAAATCTATTCACATGCATAAAAATGTAATATTTCCCATGCAAAATGATGCCTATTTTCTAAGTTCCCAGCATGCTTTTTACATGAACAAGCTATTCACCATGGTTGCATCTCCTTGTCATTGTCCTTCGTGGCTACAGGAAAAGAAAGAGTTATTTATTCTTTAAATAAGGTGGTAATTCAGATGCAACCTTCTGTGCGTCCATACTTTGACAGAATCATTGGGTCCAGATACCAAAAAGAGAGTCAGCTAACTTCAGTGGGAAAAAAGGGGGAGAAATCACATCTAAGAGCTCAGTGCATTGCCCTGTCTCCAAATCGTCTATCCTCTGATGTTTCACACAGCCACATATAATAACCACTGTATAAAAAAAAAGATTGAAGTCATTAGTCTGCCATTTCTGAGGTTAAAACTTACTTTATAGCCATGAACTTCTGTTCCGGTGACAGATTTTCTTCCTTCTTACACATACCTGAAAAAAGAGGTTTAAATCATAAGTAACTTTGTATGGGAGTTTTCACTATTTCACAATCTGATTTACATATTTTTCATGTAAGATGTTTTGACATGATACATTAGGAAAAGCACAGGTGTAAATAATAAAATTAATGATGGCTGAATTCCATTTAGCTGCTTCAGTTTCAAGGTCGTGGTATTGTCCATGCTGACATACTGGGACGCTTGAACAGAGCCGTCGTAAATGTTATTAGTAACACCTGTGCTTTCCCTACTATGAAAAGTCAACATGTCTACTGTGTAAAAGGTCACTCTTAAACGTTGAGTAATTGCCTTCACTATCAAAGGCGTGTCAATATCTGTGTGCATTTGAGCGTGTACAGTATACGTGTGTGTGTGTGTGTGTGTGTGTGTGTGTGTGTGTGTGTGCATCCACTCCACTGTCTTACCGTCATGGAGCTGGAAAGCCAACGTGGTGATCTTCTGGGTTACTATCATCAAGGGCCTGAGCAGAAAACATGTTATTGCTTAATTCAACTGTACAAGTTTGAAGGGAAAAAGCTGATATCCACTGCTGCTGAATAATGTTAGATACAGACTTTGTGGAGATTCTGAGGTGAGTAAATAAACATACAGTAAGTACCTAAGAACAAATACTTTTAATATACATAAACAAGTGTCATAATTCTAACTCACATAATACTGTTCCCCAGAAATTGGTAGCATAAGCTAGTACAGTTTATTGTATAGCGACTTGTGTTTTTAAATGTTTTAAAACTCCATGACCATGACAGCTGGGCAAGCAGCATGTTCGATCAGGATTTTGTTTTAGTGAAAGAGAGAGCTTTCCAGTCACTCATTATACATGAAACAAGCCACGTCCTGAGCAAACGCCTACTGAATCTCTGTGTGAGACAACAGAATTTATCTTCCCCTGTGAATCCCTTCATTCTTTTCCACTGGTGTCAAGTCAGGTCACTTATTAATCCAATGAAATTCATTCAAATCCCCAGATTTTCACTCGCTATTATATCTCCTTGAAACCAGTACAACAAGATCTTCGTCTCATCAAGCTTGCAGTGTTCAAGAGAAAATCATCTTCTTAAGTTGCTCCATAGTTTTTTCACTTATTTACGATGCAATAAACAGTAAATTTAACTTGTACTTTTAACCTTGGCGCTTCAGACATTGTTATCCAGAACAACACACAATATATAACATTAGAACGTGGTGTAAAGAGTACACTGGTTCAACATGCAAAATATGTACAATAAGTCCTGTTTGTGTTAGGTTTCCTATAAGCCACACGGTTTCCAGTTCAGTTTCAGTTTTCTACTGGGAAGTAGCCATTGCAGATACCAGTAAGTACTGGAAGTGAGGCGACAGTTGAGGGTATGAAGGTCCTGTACAGTAAGTTTGAACAGACCAGTTTCACACCCCCTCCTCTAGTTTAATTCACAGATAGAGACCTCTCTGTCCCAAGAATGTGAGCATGTGTGCACAAAGGCACACAAGCACACATAAACTCCATCTCTCTCTCTCTCTCTCTCTCTCACTCTCTCTCACACTCTCTCACACTCACACACTGGTTCCTGTGTGTGAGTGGGCTGCATTGTGTGCACAGCATGGAAAACCGAGGCAGAGAGGGGCTGGCCGTGTGGCTGGCAGTGCCAGTTCAATGAGAGTTGGCAGTTGGCTTTAGAGAAACATTTTCAGGGTGCCAGCCAATATGTGAAACACGCCACCGCTGTAGCCTACAGACTCTGTTTTTCCATGTAAAGTTAGCGCAGCACACAAGATTTTGACCCAGTTCGATTTCAATTCTGCTGCCTTGCACACATTGAGAAAAGATCAGCTCATGGAAATGTTCTCAGAAAAAAAAACAGCAGCACAGAATACAGACTCTAGATGAGTGTTTGACATCTTCTCACAGGGAAAGTGACACAGGATATCAGGGAACACAAAAGTGGAAAACCAGAAAATCGCCCACATAAATGGATGTTATGCCAGAAAAAAAAAACTAAATCACAGAGTCTTTGCTTGACCTGATTATTTCATTCAATTCTGGGTAAGTAGCGTAAATATAGTTACACATATGAACACTATCTCCTGTGATTCACAATCATTTATCTGTCCAATCTAAAAAGCTTAAAGAACCTGGATCTCTAATTCAATATATGACCCTACCAAAAGCTGACTCATAGTCCTGGCTGCTCATCACGAAAGTCACGCGGAGTGCAAGTGAGGCTGCCAGCAAATCCATCCACACCAGGACTGTGCAAAAAAGCTGCTGAATACCAGCAAAGTCTACAGTCACCTTTAGGAGCACAATTGCACACAGAACACACTATTTCCCACTTTATCTGCCATGAATATTTCCAGTAAAACCACTGGTACTACCTCGGGCATTATCCTGACAAAGCATATGTGTTGGAACCTCCATGTTCAGTTACATATCTGTCTGTTTCTTTGTAAATCCTGGCAGGTTTCTACACCCTACAAGGAGATAATATGAAAACAATTACCAGCTTTGGATGCAGAGTTTTGATTTCAAAATACTGTCATTATGTTGCAATCTTTCATTTATGAAATAATGAGCAATAACAGTCACTGCCTATCTTCTGTAAGAGGAAATCCCCTCATGTTTTTCCTTTTTCCCAGTTCTGCTGTCGCCACGTTTTTATGATCCATGTGAGTATGTAATGTAATGAAAAGAAACACTTCAAACAAAGAGTAAACTGCCTCCTCCTTTAGAAGCCGCCTTGTTTGTAACACAACAAAGTCACAGTTGCCAGGAGGCAGCGACTACCTTAACTCTACCTGGCTAGACAAAGTCAACTCTGAGCAATCCATACACTGCCGCTTTTTAATCAGTGGTGTTGTATTTACACAGGGCCGTGGCACTGGTAACTGTGCAAGCAGATACCAAACTGTTTGAAAAGTGATAACATCAGAACTGCTCTAAATGACTAATATGCTATCACCAAAAAGGTGTGGCAAAGAGAGAGAGTACAGGAGTTGAGGCAACCTCACCCAGAGAAGTCAGTGGACAGTATTCCATAGTTAAAGATGAAGACTCTGCTCACTTGGCACACTGTCAGGTAGCCCATAGCCGTCACCATGGAATACCTGTATGTTGAGGAATGAGCAAAAACAATATCAGACATATATATTGGTCAATTACTAAGCAGCTTTTAATGTCTTGGTTGATTAAATTATTTCACAGTATAATCTTATACTACTGGTCATGGAAACGATCACATCTCTGGCATCGATGTTTATGAATGGTATTTGCATTATGGAACTTGTAGCACTTTTTTGGCAAACACACAGGTACACAGTTTGTATGACATTTCTGACATTTTTGTGCTGATAGAACATCTACAACAGGGAGATTTTGGCATAGTTTTGGAGATCTTCGTCTGCTTTCTCTACATGTTATTATTTGACATCATGACCTGCTATCTAAAGTATCTGGTTCAAGCTCAAATGAACAAAGTGTTCATAAGTATAGCAACTCAGAAAAAAATTTAACATTAAGATTATCACAACAGAATCTTAGATGTCACATACTGATGTACTGATGTGAGTGTGCGCTAAAGTGTCCTCACTTTGCCTTGATTCATTCAGAGTTACCTCTTCTGTCTCTGTGCCAGTGATGCAGAAGTGTGTGATGTGTATGTGTATTTAAGCTAGGACACGGTTGACACTGTTTTTCTTCCTTCCCTGCAGGTAATCCCTTTACACGTGAATACCAGAGCAACCAATCAAACCTCATTATACTGCTCCATTCATAAAGAGAAAGAAACTACCATCACATACTTGAGCCGGTTTGTTTGCCCTGATACAAGCTAGCAAAACAAACAACCAAATATGAACATTTATGTTATGAACCCACAGAAATACATTCTAACAATAGCTGCAAAGACAGGAACTTCAAAAATGCACGCAAACACAACAACAGTCCTACAGTCACCATTGATCTAACAGACTGGTCCAGCTAGTGTGTCAGGCTGCCTTTCACCTGACGTGTTTTATGCTATTTCCATGCTTTCAACAACAGTATTTTAGTCCAGGACACATTTAAAGGGGAGATAATGGGGCGGGGTGCATTGCACTGCAGTTTGTGTTGGAATGTGTGGCAGGGAGAGGATGAATGGGACATTTCAAAGCTGTGAACAACAAGAAAGATTTTGGTTTAAACGTCCAGAAATGGACTCAGTAAGACAAATAAAGTGTCAATATCGTTACCATTGTCTAGACTATCTGCCCACTCCAGTGCCATTTGCACTGAACTCACGAGACCCAGTGGTCTTTGTCCAGCAAACACATGCCTATGACGTTAAGAGTTTCTGGGCTGAGCTTGTCTGACAAGTTTTACTTGAAGACAAAAGTAACAAGAACTGAAGAACACCACTATCATGGAAATGATAAGCAGCTGTTGCAGTAGCTCTGTTATCCACTTGTCAGCTTGATGACAGACAGACAGGTCAGTCTGGTCTAGAAATGACACATGTAGCAACTTATTGATTATGGAGTACAAAAGAATTGTGTCT
Organism: Thunnus thynnus; assembly: GCF_963924715.1. Classification (NCBI taxonomy): domain Eukaryota; kingdom Metazoa; phylum Chordata; class Actinopteri; order Scombriformes; family Scombridae; genus Thunnus; species Thunnus thynnus. The sequence goes on from NC_089526.1 coordinate 21,402,713, forward strand.
ATCCATAACCAAACCAACCGTGCTGTGACACATGTCATACCTGCATAGTAAGGATTCTTCATACCTTCCCATTCAAGACATGTGGCAAAGGGGCACTGATTGACCAGAAAACAGCAATAAGGAATCCATTTGATTCCACAAAATATTTAATATGTTTAATTGGCACAAATTTTAGCACATTTCAGCACTCCAGCGTTTCAAAAAAATTGTGTCCATAACATAACCATTTCCCAGACTCGGATGCGGATTTCCTTTTAAGGTATGAAGACCAACACTGACCTGTGTACATAGTTTATATCAGCGTTTATGATGATTAAGTAGTTTACAACCACCACAGTCAGGATGTGAGCTGAGTACCTGCAGAAGAGGACACACACACACGTGCACACCATCAGAAAATATGTCACAATACTAATATGTGAATAATACAGTGTTCTTTATTTACAAAGGATGTGTAACCTTATGCCGTATGTGTCAGTATCACCTAGACATGTTTACCCTGAAACCTGTTTACTCACCTCCTTACTTATCTCCTTTCTGTTCATTCTTATTGTCTACTGCCTGATTATCCTCTTGTGATTATAGACTGCTACATTCTGCACTGGGCCCTGCATCAGCCCCATCTATGTGTCAGAAAGTTAGACCGATAACCGATGAGGGCAAAACTGTTCAGCTGTCAACTATTGAAGATAGTTACCCGCCACGTACAGTATATTCACTGAAAACATGTTGGCAATCAATTTAAATTGGCTCAATGAAGTAATACGAAGAGGTTTAGCCTCTCATGAGAGAAAATGAATGGAGCACTGTGTGGCGACAGTATCATACAGTACCATCCAAAGCAGAAGATGAGAAAGGTAATGCCGAGGAGAGTGGCCACAGCGTGCCTGACCAGGGGATTGGCATGGCTAGGACTGAGGTAGAGACGAAACCAGAAGGCAGCAACCATGGCAAACAGTTGGCATGTCAAAAAATTCACCTGTGTGGGAGAGATAGATTTTTAGGATGGTGGTTTACAGGTGTTCAAAGTATCCCGCAAACTCCTGATACTATAACAGGGGCTATTTGTGACAGTGTGGTAAGGTTATAATGGCTTGCTTCATCATCCTCAGTGGTATATAATATCAATTCTATAGGGATAGACTAACAAAAGCTTGATATTCTAAATTAAGCCTGATTTTTTTAAAAATTTGACATCTTCAGTCTCATGCCATTTTGGAGAGAAAAAAAAAAACATCTACAGCGTTTTATACCATTACAATTATGAGCTAAAATGTGGGTGTTGGTGACTTTTGAGGAATCACTGCATGTCTCTCTAACAAGTGACATGATGTTAGTTGACAGACTAAACATTCATGATGGGGACAGCTACTCGGGACACAAACAGAACTTGGGAAAATGCTCTTTAATTCCTCTGGATGTTCCTACCTGGTCAAGAGGAAACCCCAGGTATTCACTGACTGGCAGCAGCCACTTGGATCCAGTGGTTTTAAACGCAGTGTCCGCCCGCTCGCCCATCCTGCGTAGTTTTCCTGTCGCGACGCCTCAATGCTCCCGGTTGTCTTTTTCCTCTTTTTTTTTTTTAAGCTAAATGGTTACTATTTTGTGTGACTGATATACATTGTTTGTCCGAAAGGTCCCGTGACAAGTCAAACCAGGAGTGTTGAGACCAAGCAATGCACTCTCCAGCTCTCCCTCCTCCTCCTCCTCCTCCTCCTCTTCCTCTCAGTACCAGTTAAGTCTGACAGACACAGAATGATGGGAATGATCAGCACTTCCTGTCAAGTCTTCAAATAAAAGTCAAGTTCAGGAACATGCAAATGGAGGTTTTATAGTGTACTACAAACAGAAAGCAAATTACGATATGTACTCTCTGTAATGAGAAACCTGTTCTACGGTCTTGTTTCCTTGCAGACATGCCACTAAAGACACCTTTTAATTACAGGTAATAATTGGTCTATCACATACATTTTGATTGTGTATTTTTACTTCTTTTCAAATGTGCCACTAGGCTATCTTGTGATTTTTTTTTAAAAAAAACCCCAAATAAACCGCAATGTAAACACTATATGTGCAGATAAACGTGAGTGTGTCTTGTCTGGTACATTTAAGACACTTTAATGAAGTCTAACGTATGAAAGCCACCTCACGTACTTCCGGTGTTCTTCAGGCTGTATGTTAAACTTGACGCAACATGAGTTGACAAGGTGGGACCAGTCACCATATTTCCCCGCCCCTGTTTCAAATTTGAGTTTAGTTTGTGACTGTTGGCAAAAAATTAAAAGTTTAAAAAGATCAGGAAAATATGAAAAGCAAGTGTTTGGGGGTCATTCAGAGACCATCATCGTCATCAATGATGCTCAGTGGTGTGCTTGCAGTATCACTGATTAAAGTAGTGACAAGGTGCCACATGGATCCTTATTGTCAGTGACAAATCAGTTTGTCGCTTTGTGAATAATAGCACCTACTGGTCTGCTATAGATTAAATTTAGATGTGAGGTAACACAAATATTATTTTAAAATGATGGTAATAAATGAGTGTATGTCTGTGCACAGAGTTAAGAAAGCTGTTTTTCATAAAGGTCAGCTGTGGAGAGACTGAATGCTCTTTCCTGAAACACTACAGCAGAGCTGAAAGTCATATGGAAATAAACATTTATTAATTATTGTGCAGTTATTGCTTTGAGTCATAATTAATGCCCACATGTCAAGTTTTGTCTGTGTCCCCCTGGAAACATACTGTGCTTTTTGTAAAAAGGTCCAAGGGTGGCATTTAAAAAGAGGGACCAGCTATGACGTCAGCTTACAATGCTAGCTTTTTCTAACAATAAACAATTGATGTGACATTTGCTGGATCCCCATTGGAGATTTTTTTTCTTCTTGTTCCCATCAACATGGAGGTCAGAGGTCGGGAGCGGCTACAAAATCACATCCTGGTAGAGATACTTTCTTGTGGACTGTTCAGCTCCTTTTAGGTTGTCATAATACCACCATGATTCCCAATCTTTTTACAGCATATACATCATGTGGGTAGCAGTAAACACTTTATTGGTAAAGATATATTAACATTAAAACAATACATACTGTACATCATTGGTGGGCTTTATAGAAATGAGTAAGTTAGTTATATCCTAACTAAGGAAAGCTTCCAAGAGATATGTAGAGTCAGTGACATGTAACATAAATACAACGTTTTTTTTGGCAAATATCAGCTTGTTATTTTATGAGTCATTGGAAATGCAGATGCTTTTGTATTTTCTGATCTTCTGTTCGTGCTCTATAGTTTAACCGAATCATTGCAGGCCTACTCCTGCAATGTAATACATGTATTTGGACTTGACACAGTGCCCATCAGGGCTGAGCTGTCCTTCTGGATGACCAGTTAATTTCCACTTGTTGTCAACATCATGGAGATGTACATAGCACACAATGTAGGCTACTTGACATACAATGAAAATTAGAAGCACTGACCTCATCATTTGCATGAAATAAGCAAAGAATAACATAAAGAGAGCCAATGAAGGTCTGCAGAAAACATAATGGACAAAAGCTAACGTGATACAGCCTCGCAATATTAAATTTCATGCTAAGTCATCTTTAAAAATTAAAATGAAAGAGGATGTATTTTGAAGTAATCTGGCATAATAACCTCTCAAGTATACTGATGAATTATATTTCCTTTTAATTAAAAGTTCAACCTGGAATTTTCATCTTTTTTCCATTGGTTTTACCCCCTGCTACACCCCTGGCCTGCAATCATATTAACACATTTGTAGATCAGTATTTGATGCCCAAAGACGATCTTTCCATACTAATATCTAAGGGTCAGCCAAAATTTCAAGTTTTTTTAAAAAATTTTTAATTAAAAAGACGGGCTCAGAACAATGTTATGTCAGGGGCTGTAAACTTTAGAGCAGACAAACATGACAGTGGTTTGAATTAACTAAAATACAACAAAACAATTAATATATCACATAATATTTATCAATTCTTTCAAACCTTTATTTGAGCCTCAAAAATTATTGAGTTTCCCTCATTTGCAATGATGTCGAGATACACAATTAAAACCAGAATAGAGTTTAATAGATCAAAAGAGGACAATTCTCAGTGAAAACAATTGCACAATGAGGTGAAGTGGTTTGAGATCATAGTCTCGTACTGTGTAGTGTTTAAGGTAATTAAACTAATTAAATGTTAAACTAGTATCAAATGTAAGATGTCAAACTACTACGTTTTAAAATAACATAATTGTGTTTTCTGTCTTGTTGAAGGTTGCCTATGTCTCCTGTCATTTCAGCACAGTTGGTCACTCTCGCCACCTAGCGCCCTGCTGAGGAACACACAAGGCGTGACAGGTGACGTCGCCTGTTTACAACTGCCAATGAACACGTGGCGCACTAAATCCCGAGCTGCCATTGGCCAATGCCGCAGCAATACGGGCGGGGACTGTCATCTCAACAACCAATAGCGTCTGGCATGTAAATTCCGTTTGAAAATTTCCCGGGAAATCTGAGTTTCGCGGGAGGGCTCTTGAGCGCGTAAACCGTATCCCTTCATTCATCAGGCCGTTTCCTGAAGCCATTTCTAGACTGGGGAAACGAGAGTTGCGCTACTTTTTAATCCGTTGCATCTGCCTAAATGCACTATCATAAGGAAAAATACTTTACGAAAGTCGATGAATCAGACTCTCATCTTCACTTCGGTCTGATTATTTTTGTAACTATTGCGGTGGATTAGCAGCCAGATCGGCTTGAAAGTACAGAGACAAGAAAGGGGTTACCCCGAAAACGCAAGATGAGAAGAGGGATCTCCTCGGCTCCGGACAAAGTGATTTTAGCGGGGGTTGGGGGCTCTCCTCTGGACAATAATATCATTTTGACAACTCTCTCGGATCGTTTAAACCCCGGTCAATCCAACGCTACCTATATCCAAATAATAACCACCCCACCGCCTTGCAACGTTACACAGACATCAAATGTGTGTTTATCCGAGCCTCAGATAAACAACATTTACACAACTCCACAACAGGCTGCAGCAAACGGAGCAGGACAACGACCCGCTTTAGGAAGACCGCCGGTAATCTCATTTTACAGCTCGTTTCAACACATTTGGCTTGCTACAACTAGCCACAAACACGACAAAATGTTAGCCTGCTAGGCTAGCCGAGCTTGTTGTTCGGGCAGCTAACGTTAGCTGCTTAGCGAGGTGGCTAACTAACTACCGCTAGCTGAGTTACCCAAGTGGGTCGGTTAAGTGGTTTGTAGGCTGCTTGGGAAGCAAACGGCGAGTTTAAATTAGTTTTGGCATTTACAGAAACGTAGAGCTGTCACATAATAGCGTGCTCGGCTAAGTTCATGGTGCTTTTGAGTTCGCTTCACCCTTGGAGCCAGATGGAAATATTGGTAAGAGATGAGTAACGTTAGCGGTGGCCTAGTGGCTGCTGTTGGTGTCTTAATTTGGGGGTTGGGGGGGATTGTTGGGCTGCTTGGCTCTTAGTTAGCCCAGTCTTAGCTTTCTATCAAGAATCGACTGGCTAAACTTGCAAGGACAAGGGCTAATACATGGCTAAAGCTTCACTTCAGTTTTGAAACTACTCGGGAGATTCAAGTCGTCTCTTTAAGATGCAAAGCCAACTTGGATGAAGCTTGGAAATCTATGAGTTAGCTTTCAAGGCTAGCAGCAGTATTGATTATTAAGAGGACATCATTACACGTTGTCGGCCTTGACCTCAATTTTGCACAAGTGTATGTGTCTCTTCTGATGTGAATAAAGTGTAACATTATGGTGCCTTTCATGCCAAGTAAAGTGAAACTCGAGTTTGTTGCATTAGTGCTGATTTGCACATTTCCTGTTCTCTACCTGCACAAACCACACAAAATAGTTTCAGCAGTCGTCAGAGGGTGTTGGTTTGTTATTGGCTATTCATCTTTCATGAATTAAACCAGTCTGTGTATCTCAGGCTGTAAGCCATGACCAGGCAGGAGGTGAGGGGAGCTGCTGGCTGATATAAAATGGCTGACATTTTGACTGTCAACAGAGGGCATATTATTCCTTCTCAGACTGGGGCTAGATTTAATAAGATAAAGTATTGAGGATGGGTCTACCTATGATTAAAGTACTTTACATTTCCTGGGGGAAAATGGACTTCTTCCTTAACATTGGGTTCAGAGGGAAATGCAGCAGACCAGCACCCTGGGAATGGTGTGTTGCTCAAAGACACTAAAACTGGGTGGGTTCTTCTCAACACATAAGTTTAGGGATTCCTTGGTTGAAGAGACTTATTTACTAAGCCACTATCCCATGGAACAGTGATGACAACTCAAATGGCAGTTTAGGCTCATGATTGCAAATGTATTTAGGTTTTCCATGGAAAAATGTTTTCAGATATGGTCAAACAGTTCTACATTTGCAGTATAAAGTATCAGGGATGTTGAACACATAGCCTGAATGGACTTGAGCGTGGCAAAATCGTGTGGACATACTGATAATAAACATATCTTGCCCAGAAATGGATTGTGATAGGTTAGACATAGGCAGACTGTAATTTCAATGGTAAGATGAATGCAAAAACATCATTTCAATTTGATTGTGTGAATAGGTTCCAGAAAAATAAGTTTTTACATTCTTGGACAGCAGTTTGGGATCTCCTTTAAGCAACATTTGAAGTGTGTAGGTGGGTTATGCGGCCATGTGGTCATTGTAAGTATACTTGTATTGGTTTCTTTGGCATTACTGTGCTGCAGTGGGATCAAACCCATAGGTGTGACTCACCCTGAAGCAATGTTGGTTTGTCTTGGCCAATCAATTCAGAAAAGAAGAAATCATAACCACTGGTTTTGCGCCACATCATCAGCTGCCTGAAGACGTACTACGCTGACACAACTTCTCCATGATACTTTGGAAACTTGATGAAAAACATCCTGTCTCTTGAAAGATTTTATGACTGTCCTTCAGAAATGTTTAATATGGTATGCTTGTCAAAAGTGAAATCTAACAACTGCAGAGGAAGAGCGTCCTCACAGATTGAATGATCAAAAGGAACCTAACAATGGCAATGTGCAAGTGCAGAGTATCAAACAATTTATAAACCTTTTCATTATTATTATTTTTTTAACATTTTATTGTATTTCTATTCACCTTTTTTAAATCATATTTATGCCTTAGAAGCACTGGAGAAGATTAGAACAATGATGCATTTAGCATCACGCATCGCTGCTTGTGAGGTGATGTCGAGCGTGACTGCTGTTGGTCCTGCAAAAGCAACCAAAATACACATATTTGTTGTTAACAGTCATTTTTTTGTTCCCCTTTTAGGCAAAAAGGCGGTTAGCACTTGATGATTCAGACCACCAGTACCAGTCAGAACCAGCCAGGACTCCAAGAGGCAGAGGAGGGACTGCGGTCGCCAATGGGGCACGGCTAAAGACACCCAGAAGTAAGAAGCAGAAGGATTTACACCTTGTTTGCACATGCAACTCAAAATTATACAGAATCTATGTGTTGGAGATGGTTCACGCCAAGTTTCATTCGCACGAACAGTCTAGATGCAGCTACTGTGTACAGTTATCAGAATAACTGTACACAGTTGGGCTGAACGTGTTGGATGGTGTGACGCTCACCTTTAGGAAGTCGACTATGTGTCCTTTCATAGTTTGTGTCAAAATAATAGGCCTTAAACATTCTTGAAAATCAATCATCTCAAAAGTACTTCCTTTATTTCTTCTTCTCTTCATTAAAACATAGCACGCAAGTTCATCAATTAAACTTATCACTGCGGACCTCTCGATAGTTGGATCAACATTTGTATCTTGAGGAAGGCCCTGTAATTCCTTTTTTTTTTTTTTTTTTTAGATACAGCAGTAGTTTTAAAATGAACTTAAATACGTTTAGCTGCCAAAGTCGTGAGTACAAAATGAGGCAGGTTTGGTGTCTAATTGACGTGTCCGCCCCTAAAATATAACAATTCTAAGTTCTAAGTGAATTTTACTGAATAGTAGTTTTCACGGTGTTCCTTAAGAAATGGGGTAGTGGAGGTGAAATGCAAAGCGCACATAAGGAAAAACATGAAAACAATTGGAATATTCTTCTTAGCTGTGTCCAACACAAAATTCAAATTATGATGTTCCCACAGGTGTCCCTTGATTGTCTTTTTACTCTCTGCATGTCGCTCCTGCAGAGTTTACAGAAGTACAATAGTACTGGATCAAATTCAAAAAAGTAAAAATGTGTTTATCAATTGTTGTGCTTATAAAGCTCTATACTGTAACTATGTGATCATGTTGATTTCAGCCACATAATGTTTTGGAGGGAAAACAGGATCTGTGGTGTTGCCTCGTATTCTTCTCTAAAATAACCCTCTCATGAGAGGAACTGATGCTATCGAGAGGAATGGATTAAAAAAAAAGTCCAACTGGTAAATAACTAACTTCAACTTGACGCTTTATGAAAAAAAATATGTCCAGCTGGTGATTATTAAAGTGGCTGGTGATAAACGATAACCCAGTGCTTGACCCACAGCGTTGTTGTGGTCGACCGCACCTCATGATTCACACATCCTCATTGATAAGAACTTGGCCTCTAACATTTTCCGACTGGAAAACCCCTTTGTCTTCCCAAACATTGCAATTTTCTTCAGCTATTAAAACTCATAATACAGTCTAATAGTACAACACTACAGACATAAGTCTCCCAAAATGACCATAGAATTGAATTTACCCTTTTCTGACAAAGTTACAACACAAAACTGAAAATGAGAGGCTTAATAAAGGAAGATTTATTGTAGGCTGTTTGTTTTACATTTAGTTTAGATTGTATTGCTATTCATTTCTTATGACACATCTGCTGCTGCAGAATATCTTGCTTTTTGATATCCAAGTGAGTATGAGAACGCTGTGGTTGGGTTAACTCTTACACGTTACTTATAAACCCATGTTTTGCTTGGCCTCTTGTTCCCAAGTAAAAATGTTGTTAGGAACTTCTGAGTCTTAACTTCCTTGCTAAAATTCAGTGTCAAGTATAATGCTGATATATGTTGTCCTGTACCTTTATTTCTCTTTTCCTCCTCTACCATAGCACCCAAGTCTCCACCAGAGAAGACGCGGTACGACACCTCCCTGGGCCTGTTAACTAAGAAGTTTGTTGACCTCCTCGCTCAGTCCTCTGATGGAGTTTTGGACCTCAATCTCGCCGCGGAAACCTTGCAGGTAATGTCATATCCAAGCTGATAATGACTGAGAAGATTTATAGGGTACATTGAAAACATGTGGTGGCAAGGATTGATTTTTTTTTTTTTCTGTGGTTGATGTAGTGAGTGGTGATTTACAGTTAAACCTGCCACTAAATATGTAACTCACAAAGACTCTCCATGTCCTCTACATTCAGGTACAGAAAAGACGGCTGTATGATATCACTAATGTACTAGAGGGCATTCACCTCATCAAGAAGAAATCAAAGAACAACATTCAGTGGATGTAAGTCGTCATTCTCTCTCACTCAACACATGGTTTCATCTTCTTAAGAGTACATGTTGTCTCACCTGTGGACCAAAACACCACCTAAAATTCACACTCTGGCAGCTTATAAGAAAGATCTGTCCTCTCTTATTAGAGTTTTCTGGGTTCTTTCATTTCTCGATCCTTCATCTTTTCTCTATTTTCCTCTTTCTCCTGACCTTCCCTCCCTTTCTCTTGCCCAATGCTGTGCTTCCGTTTCTAAAAGCTATAACTATCAGAATACTGATAGTTTGATCAAAGTACTGTACAAACGAGGAAACCTAATTTCTGCCAAGATAACATTAACTGAGCCGAGTTGTGTGTATGTATTACTTTTGCAGTGTGAAGCTTTTAAAAGCCCCAGGAAATCTGTGCAGGTTTATTTTGGACTGATGTACAAGTGTTACGAATGGTTTTGGCCCGTAAAAGGATTCAGAGTGTTCTTTGAAAGGAAGGCAGGTGGTTGCATGCAACCTATTGCCACATCAAAGTATGAGGATACCTGACTGTTTTAATTATAACCCTCATTTGTTCAGTGATCACTAAGCGCACATGCAGTTTAGGGAAAGGCCTTAAGTACCTGTGCTTACCAGTTTAGGTATATGAATGTATTGAAATTGATGAGCTCTGAACATTTTTTTCTGCTGTGTTTTTGGTTAAACTGTATCTGTTTTCTTTTGGTTAGGGCCCAGTGTTGATTTTTCCCTTTCATAGGTATTACGTGGTTGGCCTTAGTTTAGATGTTGCTGACAGGCCATATCAGTCCCTTAACTTGGAAATGTCCTCAGACCATTCGTTGTGTTAATCTTGTATTAAATGACTGTGAGGAAAGCCATTTAACAGCCCAAATATTTTCTGTACTCTGACTTTCTTCATCGTAGTAATTTGTGGAAGCTAATTTTAGGTTGCAAGGCAAATCTAGGAATATTTTTACAAATACATTTTCTGTCATACAATTGACATCAAATACGATCCCACACTTTAAAAATAATACTATCATCCTCGCAGGAAAGGTATCACACGAGTATCGAAACATATCCCGACTTCTACCACAAATGGCTTCGTTGTTGAAAAATATTGTACCGAATATTTGAAACCATGAGTATGAGACAATACAATAGCTGCTAGAGGAGAGCCCGAGCCGGTACTAAATCTGTTTTAATTCACCCTTCTCTCACTCACAGGGGCTGCAGCCTGTTGGAGGTCGAGGGGGCACTGAGCCAGAGACAAAGACTGACAGCAGAAGTTTCTGCACTGGCCGAAGAAGAGCAGAGGCTTGAACAACTCATCCAGAGATGCAGCCTGGACATGAGACATATGAGCGAGTTGCAAAGCAATCAAAAATATCCTTATATGGTTATTCCTGAGCAGTGAATGGAAAATGAGGCAACAGCGATGTATCTACAGTGATATTCTGACCTCTGATTTTTTTTTTTTTTCATAGCAAAATCATTTGAAGAATATACTAGATCCTAAACAGATGAACCAGGCTTCATCTTCCACCTCTGCATATAGAAAACCCTGACTATGACTGTCTCATCTTTTCACTTTGTCAACTAAAGCACATCTTTGTTTTTTAGTGCTTACAATATTAATAACCAGCAGTGTGGAGGTTTGTCATCACACAGTGAGCATTTTTAGTCTTGCATATTTGTATGTTTAGTATTAACATGTACTGTTCTGACTTTGGATGCAGAGTTATTTCTTTGACCTGTTCGTCTCCACATATGCCTACGTAACGTACCAAGACATCAAACAGGCGGGAAACCTTAGAGACCATACTGTTATTGTCATCAAAGCACCTACAGACACCAAACTAGAAGTACCAGACCCTGATGAGGTACGCGCGTGTTCATGCACGGACTGGATTTGTTGTTGTCGTGATGAAACTTCTGCTTCCTCACTTGCCATCACATATGACATGTATTTTGGTTAGAGAACAGCTGTACATTTGGGGAAATTTTCAGGTTTTCCACAGATGAGTTTAGTATTGATTGTAACTCCACATCCAGAGTTGACTTTAATCAGTCTGTCCATCCATCTGATAAAGAGCAGTCCTGTCAGTGTTGTGATTTTGACTTCTTTCTTCCTGTTTTCAGAGTTTGTCCATTCATCTGACCAGCACCAAAGGTCCTATAGAAGTCCTGCTGTGCTCAGATGAGGAGAATGACCCCAGGAGTCCTGTGAAAAACGGCAACATGGACATTAATGGGAACTCACCTTTCCTCAAAGTCCTTCAAGGTTTGTTGGAGATGGGTGTGAGAGTACAGCGGTGTTGATGCTCAGCATGTTGTAAAGAGACTGTTGTATCTTCATATAATGCCTTAGGTGGACATTCGTGAGTGTTTAGGTGGCGCTCACACCAAGCATGTTTTGAGCCTTTAATTTGAACCCAGAGATTTCAAATTGCGCTGACATACTGTATATTTTTGAAGCATGTCTAGAGTAATTTCTTGCTGCTGAAGAAGTGTGATGCCTCTTCCATATAACTTTGGAACAGAAGGTCTGGTATGCATATGCAGAATATCTTGTGTTGCTAAAATACACAAGGAGAGATCCTGCAGCCAACTGTTGTGACACCTTTTGATGTCACATACTAGAGCCTTTTTAGACTCTTAATTCAACTTAATATTTAAAAATTAGCAAACAATAGATATGTAGAAAATATCAGTCAAGTCAGCAAGGTTTAGCTAAATTGGTATTGGCTCAGTACTCAGCTTTCTTTGGCATCCACCCTCTCTGAACTGAAAAATTTGCTTTTATGTCTTAAACATCAACCTCATGAGGAACACCATAGAAAAATTCATGCTGTGATTTGGTATCAAGAACTTTTGACATTTGTTAAAGTCATATATCCCCTGAATTCTCTAGGTCTCTAATTTGTGTTTGTAAAGTTCCATGAGGCTGTGATTATCCTTGAGGTCACAATAGGTCATTTTATACACTGAGGTCAAGTTTAAAAAAAAAAAATCTCCTTACAATGAAATGGCCACTATGGGGACTAACATCATTACACATGAATACAACTGGGCTCATTGAAGCCACAGGAGTCCCAGCTTTCCAGTCATACCAAATTTATGCATTTCCAAGACTGTTTAGGGACCCCAATATGCAGAAATATTCAAATACACCATTTTCAGAATAGGCGAAAATGACATATTTATACTACATGCAAAAAACTGCATGGTTTTTGCTCAAAACTGCATGGGATTAGCATAAAGTGGGCATGTTTGTAAAGGGGAGATTTGTGGGTAACCATACAACCCATTTTCATTCAGATTTCTTGAGGTGAGAGGTCAAGGGACCCCCTTAAAACAGGCCATGCCAGTTTTTCCCCTCGACAAACTTTAGCTTTAGAGCGTTACTTAGCAGGACATGGTTGATACCAATGGATTCCTTAAGTAACTGGAGTAACTGGTTGACTCACTTTTCTTCCACAGATTCCAGCTGCACGACCACATCTTCCAGCCCCTCCCTGCCTCCACCCTCCTCCTCAGCTGTCTCCGTCACTACTCTTTCCCCCATCTCGTCCCCTTACACCAGTCTTCTCCAGCAAACAGAAGATCAGATCCCTTCATCCCTGGGGCCTTTCTTAAACCTTGGGCCTCCTCTTCTGGACCAAGATGACTACCTTTTAGGTTTGGGAGATGACCAGGGAATCAGCGACTTGTTTGACGCCTGTGACTTTGATAAGATACCCTCTTTTGGCCTGGATGATCTCCTGTGCAGCTAGCGATAGCTAATAGAAATTCACACTAAGTGCATGGGAGTGAGATGAAGAATCAGTGAGTTTTGATGCCTGTGGCTTTGTAGTTAGTCTAAGCCAATTCTAAATAGATGGAAAATAAATATTGAGGGCTTTTTCAGTCCCAGAGGGACTAAATGCCATGTTCTTTCATGGCGTCAGAGATAAATGGCCTTGCATGATTTCACACCAAGACGTGACTGGTCAGTGTGAAGACATATCCATTACTCTTTGTCTCAGGCTCTTGTAAGGCCTCCAGTGTAGCTGAGGGGTGGGGGACATGGAACATCTGAAAGCCCATGTTGTCTCTTTGGTTAAGAATAAAAGTAGAGGGAAAGGCTATCTATCTTTCTGTATGACGCAAGGTTCACGTCATTTTACAGAGAGACCAACAAAGACAGAAGACCCCCTGACACCACCTGGCATTAACACACATCATAGGTAATTGGGTCGGGTTTGAGTTTATAAAATCCAAGTGTAGATGCACTGATGATATGATCACCCAAAACCATCCTCAGTCTTTAAAGGATGCTGTGACTCATTTGACAGGTCTGTAAATCCATGTTTTAGCGAGACAATGATGCCTCTCTGTATACCCAGTGATGCGTTTTCATGTCAGGTGTTCAAGCTTATCCCGGTAACCCTCCTTTAGACCTATTCTAGAGATTAACATGTGTTAATGCCAAGTGCTGAAGGGGCAGAAGAATTTTTACTGATTTCATTCTATTACACCAATGATCTGTGATTGAAGGTTACACTGCTGACTGTTAAGTAGGCATTTTTTGTGTGTGCAAATGTAGAACATTTTAGAAATGAAAAGGAATATAAAAAAAAAAAAGAAAACAGGCCAATTTTGGTACACAGAATTCATGACTACAGTTGTTATCTGAAGGTTAGGCAGGCTGAGGCTTCGGTCGCTTGTCTCTGTGCCCGCTCAGACTCTTGTCAGGTTTCACTATTGTGTATTTGGGCTTATATTCATGAAGTTGCTAAGAGTACAAGTGTTTTGTACATTTAAGCACTATGTAAATGTATTGGGAGTTGCATGGAAATAGAAAGACAGTTTTGGAGTGCACATGACTTAATTATTCAATTTAAAGTAACCTGTAAAATGGCAGTGTACTCTAAATCCTCTAAAAGAAGACAGGTAGACACTGGTGTACAAAATATTGATGCCATATGTCAAATAATTGGTTATACCCACTTTCAGGTCATCCCCCAGGTAAAATTAATAAGGGATTTTCGTTACCTGTTAACATGATCAGTCTTTTGACTACTGATCAAGAGGGCAACCTTATATTTTGTACATTTAGTAAATGTTTACAATGCAACATGGGAATAGAAAATGTGATGCCTACCTTTACATCACCCAGAAATGTTTATGTCGCTAACTCAGCCCAGAAAAGCCATGTTAGATTAAGCAAAAACGCTTGGTATACCTGTATAAATCTGGCCTGTTATCACACATGATGTGCAAACTTGATTATCATCTCTAACACATAATCCTATCGATACTTTGTGAATTCAGGACCCAAACTTGTGCTTTCTTGTTGCTTTTTTTTTTTTTTTTTTTTTTACCTGTCCCTTCCATCTGCATCAGCAGAAGCTGCCGTAACCAAACTTCCCCGTAAGCCCCCTCCGTTAGACTGTGCTGTGAAATGACACCATGGTTTAAGCTAATCAGAATAATTTGACTTTGAACCACTTCTCGATGCACATTACCCACTTGGTGTTTTCTGAAAGGCAGCGCATGAGACAGTTTAGATGAGTATACATTTTTTAGGTTTAATAAGTAATGACTTTTAATGGATTTTAATACTGTAGAAATGACTAATAATATCACTGTCACATTAAGAAGAAGGGGCCAGATAGCCACTAATTGAAGGGCTTTTTCCTTCCATAACCTGGATATTTAAAGAAGGAAAGAATTACAAATATACCTGTTTTGTAATTTGAACAAATTCAGTGCAACCGAGCTTGTTTCACACTAGGCCTTGGAAATGTGAATATTCAGTGGTCCTAGACAACAAACACTGATAAATCAAGAAAAGCAATCCAGAGTACTTTGTTAACTTTTATTGTCTGAAGGTATTTGGAATACCATTGCTGTCCACTTCTTAATGGCCTCTTGGGTTTGATTAAACCTCTCATATAAACAAAAACCCAAACATGTTGTCTGAAACCCCGGCTTTTAAACTATAGAAACCTGCGGCCGCAGGTTATATTGCTGCTGTTAGTGTTAACTTTTTCCCCAAACCTGATTGATGTGCGCTTGAGTAATTGTGTGTGCAGCATGTGTGAGTTATGTCAAAGATCAAGCTTGCTAAAGAGTAAGCCTGCCATGTGTAAATTGATGTACAGTTTTCTAAATTTTTCAGTGCACAAGGTACTGTAGGCTACCTCTCACTTAATGTTTGACAATAGTAGTAGGGCATAGAGGTAAATGCCATAGTGTGTATGAGTCTTTGAATTCCCTTTCCTTGTCATGGAAATTACCTTTGTATCATTTAGCAGTGATGTTGGATATTGCATCGCACTTTTGACTTTTGATGTGTGCGAGAATCCACTCCTATACCCTAATGTAAGAATAAGAATGCCTTTGCTCTTAAAGCAGTCTCATGCTGTCACATCTAAAATTTGAATATTGGGGTGCACATTTGATGGGTAGGAAAGTGGACAAATGTATTGCAATATTTTCTCAGATTTTTTTTTTTTTTTTGGGAGGGGGGGATATTTTCCATAAGTTATTTAGTTATTCAGTGTTTTTTTTTTTTTTTTAAATCTTTTCATAAAATGCAGAGCATCTCTTTGACCTGAAAACTAGGAGCAATTGATAATGCATGCATGCAGTCATTCATTCACAGTGAGCCGATCTGCCATTTACTGGTCATTAGGAGACATGGCTATGTCTATAGACACCACTGGACCAGGATCAGTGACTTGTGTCCACTGCTGAAGTGTGTAGCTTTGCTTCTGTGACACTGTGTGTCCGTTTTATTTTTCGAATGATGTGAATGAGTCAGATTTTCTTTTCTTGTGTTGCATTTCTGCCACTTTTGCTTTGATGGAGTGGAGGCCTGTTAAAACAAATCAAAACCCAACTGTTAAGCTGAACCTCACCCATTCAGTCAAGGAGAATATGCTGTTTCTTAGTTAGCATAACTTAGTTTAATTAGTACCACTATCATAAGTGAATGAAATTTAACTTAAATCTACAGAAATGTTGTGATTTACAGAAGACATGTCTCCTATAGCTATATTTATATCTCTGCATTTTATATGTATATGGAAAAGTCAAACTCAATTTTCCCCCTGTTTGGTTCACTAACAGTTGTGTTATTTTCTAGGACCAGTTACACAAATAATAATTTTTTCCTCCATCTATTTCAAGCGACCAGAATCTGGTCACAATATTTTATCCACTCTTGCGTGATGGAAACGTGATTTTTGGAAAGATTGTACCTTTCCATGGGTTTCCAATGGAATGTTGACAATTTTAATGCACTGCTAAAGCTAGTGTCATTGCCAGTGAGTCTGAAAATGTGTTTATGGGTGACTCTTAAATCTACAGCTCCTAGATTTCTAATATGTGGTGTGTGATTAGACCTTACAGAAAATCATCATTAGGCTAATGGTGGTGTTAATTATAGTAAAGATTGAAACAGCATTGTAATACCTGCTATTTTCCAACGGTTATTCTTAAGCTGTTACCAAATACAATATATTGATCCGTGAATATTCTGTAACGGTTATGTGAAGAGTAAAGTATTTGATAGGAAAGAATTGACTGTAAAATTATGATATTGCTGCCTGCTTCCACTAATAACTTTAAAAAAAAAAAGAGCTGTAATGTCACATTACTTTCTTTTGCAATTTGAACACATGGGTGAAAGTATTGGTGTGCTGTTGAATGTTTAAAGTAAACTAATTTGATGTTTTTGACGTGTGTTATTCTGTTATATAAGTTGTTCCTTTAACATCTGTTAAATGAGGAATTTGAGTTGTTTTTGTTTTTTTGGGGGGTGGGGGGGTGGGTAAATGGATTTGTCTTTTTGTACTTTGGGCATTTGTAATTGGAAATTTGAATAAAGGCAATATAAATGAGATAAAAATGTTATTTATCATTTGTCTTAAGGGAGTACTTTCTTGCACTGTTGTGGGAAGTAAGTACAGGGAAAAATAAGAGTTTCAGAACATTGACCGGTACTGCTGAAAGCCTAATAAAATGACTAAAAGTATAATTAAACTGAGAAAAAAATCAGGTTGAATTATCCATTTATAACTCAATGTGGCCAATTACGTATGTAAACACGGCTCAAATCTACATGGTCATTATGCATATCATGGATAAATTATAAGATCTTATACATCCACGTGCATTATGCACTCCCCAAATACGCACGTGTCGAGTTTTGTCCCTCTTTACTTTCCGTAGCAACACAAGTATGGCGGTCTGAGAGTTGTGACAACTATGTTTTGATGGTGTAAATCCTCGTTTTTACCTTTTCTAATACATCCTTTCCTTGGAATACGTATCCAACTGATTTAATAACCACATTGCGACTCAGGTAAGGGATGCATGCAGCGTGTTTTGTGGTCTGTCTGTCCAAAATAAGGGACACGTGGGTAGGAGCTAGCTAGCTTTAACGAGGCTAACCAAGCTAAGCTAGCTGGTCCCTGCTACCAAACAAAAATGACAAGTTGCTAAATATCTGTCAAATGAAACATTTGCGTACTAGTTTATGTCGATTTTAGTCCCCCTAGCTAAAATGTGCGGTTATATTATACTTGCATCTCGGGTGTAAATAAGTAAGAACATAGCTAGGTGCAGTTTGGTAGGTGAATGCAGTTCTAACTTACTATACGAAAGATAGGTCATTTAATTAAAAGCAAGGTTAAACGCAGGTGTTAGGTTATTTCTAATTACGTGGCGTTTTATTTACTGCCAGTAGCAGCAAACCAGGCGCGGGCAGGTAATTTAGGGGGAATATTTTTGGATAAAATCATTGGTCAAAAAGACAGTATTATACGATCTGTCTAGTGAGTTAGTAACGTTAACTTACCATGCTTTTTCTGTCAGCCGAAGTCTGGCAAAGTAATTGACTTTAGTAACATAAATATAGGGGGTCTGAAACTTTTTCACGTCAAGGACCCCTAAACTGACACAAATTAGACCACGGATCCCCATCTGATAAGATTTTTGCTTTTAGATGTTTTATCACTGAATGTGTATGACACCCATGACAAAAATAATCACACATTATGTCACTTTGTTACTTATGGGTGGAATTATAGTGAAAATAAATTGCTCTCCTTTTTGCTGGGGACCCCCAGGAACCCCCTCAAGGACCCCTGAGGGTCCACAGACCCCAGTTTGAGAACCACTGGATTAATACACTTTGGTCCAATGCACAGGGATGTGCAGAGGATGTTAGAGGGGCAGGGGTCCAAATTCATAAAAGGTGATTTTTGCAAATAATTTAAAAAAAAATGCCTTGGCTGACTACTTTTGCGACACTGTTAAAGGAATATTAAAATGTATGTGATTAAAACAAACTCACGAGTCAGTTCTCCTCACACGTTAACCAGCCCAACTCTTACCTACTGTAGCCCTCTGACTGACATCCTCACTTGCAGAAGCTCAGCTTAATACTGCTGACAAACATGCACTTCATCTGGCTGCATGGCTGCCTCTCTCGCCTCCATATTCATCTCTTACCACCTCTCCATAGAAGGCACAAGTGCTTAATAACAGGCTATAAGAAGATGCTGATATTGTATGGCTAAGATACTATTACTATGTGCCAACAAATTAGTTTAAAATAATTCACATATCATATCATAATACTGAGGCTTGGAAGACATCATGCATTGAAGCCACAATTCTAAAAAGCAACACATAAGCTTTAGATAAGGTGTATTAGACACTGGTTTATAAGAGATTTTAAAAGTTAACATTCCTTCATCTCTTCACTCCCTCCCTCCAAAAATACTGAGAAAAGTGCTTGAACTTAACTATTTGCCTAAATGTATAATGACATTTAGTGAACAGCTAACATTCAACATTCATGTGTGCATCATATCGTCATTATCTTGTAGCTTATGGGGGATAAAGATACATACCTTTTCACAACTTTATAAATAACTTGGAGAAATGTCTTGCGTGACATACCTGCTTTACATGGGATGTGCGATGACAATAATAGTCCCCCCCCCAATGTTAGTTCCATGCTGTTGAGTTCTGTCAACAACAGTCACTTCACCTTGCGGTAAGCTATTAACACTAACATATACTAATATAAATTCTCTGCCAGCTACACTCAGCAACAAAATGAGGTACTGAGTATATTGTTGTGTCACGCTGGATGTAGCAGGAATAACAGGAATTTATTTATTTATTAAAAAACACTCCAGAAAAGGGGCACTTTCTCTCAAGGAGGCCAAACGGGCAGGTGCTTAAGCCCCCTTTTGAGGTCTATTGGTGCACTTGCCTAATGCTGTGGAAGCCCTTTTGTGGAATTTGCCAACTCTGGATCCAGCAAAAGAGCCCCACACCATCACACTTCCTCATCCATGCTTTTATACAGACAGAAGGCTTGTAAGTAAGCAAAAAAAGGTCACCTGGACACCTGAGGGGTGTACCATGAAGCAAGTTCAACATACCCAGGCTTTCTTTGTGTGAGCTGGCTCGACAAACCCTGAACTCGCATTCAGAGATAAGTGGTATCACGACAGTGGTTACCAACTTTCTTTGTTAAGCCAGGCTTTCTGCTTCAGGCTCTGTGTGCGTTCCCCTAAAAGTGGGCGTTTGGCACGTCATTTCACTCTTCTTCCACACAAACTGGACCAATCGTGTGCCGCCTACTTCAGTCAGGAGGAACAGCTCATTATAACAGAGAGCTATGAAGAATATAAATACATTATCACAGCAAAAAGCAACACTGTTGCTGCAAATAAGGCGAGAGAGGAATGCTGGCAGAAAATTGCTGATCGTGTAAATTTGTAAATTAATATATTTATTTTAGCACTGAATGCACTCTCAATGCCTCCCACATTCAGAGCTCTTCAACTTTAAACTTGATGCAGCAGATTGAAACATTATACTCAAGAAGTGCATTTAGGTCTGACTCTGTCCCATAATGACTGATAAGTGGAAATCACTTTAGTTTTTGGCCAAATCAAAGTGAAATTAATTTTATAGATTGAATATTATCTGTGATGAATACCAATAGACTAATCAATTTTCTAATGGGTGTTCTAATAGCTGCAGTACCAGCAGTGTTAAAGGGACTTGGCAGCAAATCAGGTGGTTAGTGAAAGGGCGTCGCTTTTTATAGCCGATTTAAGCTGAAACTCAGAACATAACCTGCTCAGGACCAGGTTAAGTTTGCAGCATCAGTTACCATGGTGATCTAGCCAGGTTAAATGAGAGTCGCCTTCGTGACATTGAAAACCCTGGCTTTAGGTTCAACATAGCTTGTTAACCCACTACTCTCACTTCGTAGTACACCCCGCTGTAGGAATTGTTTGCATCAACTTTCAATTTCAATTTATGTCCATTGCTGCAGAAAAGCTGTGAGTTGTTAACTCATTACTTGATCCTTAAAAAGGTCTCCGTGTATAACTTTGAAATTTAAATTAGTTTCAGTCTTTAGTACCTAAAATTTTTTAACCTCTCGCAGGTTACCACTTTCCTTTGTATAGTTTAAGGTTATTCACTTGACTTGAACTGCTTAAGTTTCAATGAAAACAGGGGAAAATAGGGGGAAATCTTTGACCGGTAGTGTTAAGTGTCATTTGATCTTTTAGCTGTGCTTTTCGTTATTCATTCTCACCTTCAGAAATCAAATATCCCTATCCTGCTGTCTTATCACCCAGAGTTGTGATGTAATATAAAATGACAATCAATTGACTTTGAATAGTTTCTTTTTCCCCATGAAATTAATTGTTTTTGCTTTTCTTTTATGAGATAATTTATGAAATTATATTGTTAGATTACTGTGTTACTGTGCAGCAAAAAATGAAATGGGTCTCAAAATTAATTTTCAACAACTCTTTTTGGTTCTGAAAGGTCTTGACAACTCGCAGGTCTCAATTTTATGAGAGACAGTCTTTAGACTGACTAAACTGACTAAGACTTTGTCTGATTTCAGACCACCATGCCGTCGGCCTGTGACTCTCTGATTGAAGACATTGAAGACATGGTATCTTCTAGCGACCCCACTCCTAATGAGAGGCAGTTTGCTAGAAAGAGTATCATACCGAGGTCCAGAAAGAAAAAAGAGATTCTGGGAAATGAGGAGCTCCAAGCTGACAGGTATGTCTAATGGTTACATTGATACAGTAGTTTAGAGTGTGAGTTAATTGTGGTATTGTTTGTGTAGGTAAATCTAGCCTAAATTCTTAATCTGTCAATCAGTCTGTCTTGATTTCAAGCTTTTCAGTTAATCAAATGAACTGTGACATGTGGTGGACACACTGACTATATTTCTTTATTAAACTGAATAAAATGTGAAAAAAAATTGCAGATAAAAATGAGATGGTCATATTTAAGATTTGATAAGTTAGTTTATTAATTTTAGTTACAGAAGTATCAAAGTAAAACATTGCAGAATTGCTTTTTTACAATTGTGCTACATGCAGCTTGTTGTGAAGTTGTGTGAAGTTTTTTATTTGGTTTTATTTGGTAGTGTTGCAGCTATGTGTTGCTCACTTTCTAATGAGGAGCTGCAAAAAACAGAAAAATTCAGTTTAGGACACAAGTGTCTGTTTAATTCCTTTTAAGGAAAAACCCAGATACACATACAGTGGTGCTTGAAAGTTTGTGAACTCATAAATATGACCTAAAATGGTGATTTTCATGCAATTCCTAAAACTAGATAAAGAGACATCAATTAAACTAATGAGACAAAAACCATACACTTCTTTGTTTATTTATTGTGGAAACTGATCCAATGTTGTGTAATTCATTTGAAGGGGAAGTTAGAGTCAGCTGTTTCAATCAATGGGATGACAATCCGGTGTGAGTCTAGGAGGGTCTGCCTTATTAAAAGAGAGAAATCTCTTTAAATAAGGGGTTGTGAAGCTCAGACGATCAAAGTCTAAGTACTAGGTGGCTCAATAACACTTGGATAAATCAGAAGGTTATTGGAAAAAATTTTCTGTGGACAAATGAGACCAAAATCAAACTTTCTGGCTTGAATGAGAAGTGTTATGTTTGGTGACAAGCAAACCTTGCATTCCAACATAAGAACCTTAACCCATCCCATACCATGAAACATGGTATCATGGTTTGGGCCTGCTTTGCTGCCTCTGGACCAGGACAGCGTGCAATCATTGATAGAACTAAAAATTCTGAGTTGTACCAGCAGATTCTACAGGAACATGTCAAGGTATCCATCCGTCAACTGAAGCTCAACAGAAAGTGGGTCATGCAGCAACACAGTCATTCTATCAAAGAATGATTAAAGCAGAAACAAACAAAGTTAATGTTTTGGATTGGCCGAGTCAAAGTCCCGATCTTAATCCTATAGAAATGCTGTGGAAGGACCTGAAGTGGGCAGTTCATGCAAAGAAGCCCACCAACATCCCTGAGTTGAGACTGTTCTGTAATGAGGACGATGTGCAGGGCTGATAAACAGTTACCAGAAACGTTTGGTTGAAGTTATTGGTGTAAAAGGGGTTCACACCAGTTATTGAAAGCAAGGGTTTGCATACTTCGACCTCACACAAATATGTAAGATTGCATAATTTTCATCAATAAATAAAGGAATAAGATTTTGTCTCATTTATTTAATTGGGTTTCCTTTATTTAGTTTTAGGACTTATGTGAGAATCTGATCACATTTTAGGTCAATTATTAGAGGTTTGGAAATTTCTTGATTCTGTGATACATTGCAGTGTTTCCCCTATAATTGTACGGACCTGGTGGGCCACCACCATTTGTATTTGGGAGCCTCTGTGTGGCACTGTTCTGAAACATGAGTCAACCTCTGTGTCGTTGCCTGGGAAACTCTTGACGCAATGTCAGTGCCTCGTCCCTTTAGGGTTTTTTCGGTCTGTACCACCGGGTCTGAAAAAAATTCTAGGGGAAACGCTGCATTGTGATCCGGATGTGGATGATTCTGAATCAATTAACAAATTACTCCACTGTGAGGGCAGTGCAGCACCTGGACAGTCTACAGTGCTCACATCTTAGAGTTATCTTGTAGTTCATCTTCAAAAAAAGGTGGTGATTGCAAGCATGTTCTGATTTAATGACTAAATAATTACCTTTTTGAGACAAACATGAAGTATATTGGGAACTTTCTACACCGTCACTCAGAGACTAATGTTACCAGAGCAGAGCAGTGAACTCCAGAAGAAACAAATGAGACTGGCTGACCAACACAAACTGCAGCATTAAACAACTTAAACCAACTCTGAGGTGAAGAAAATAACTCAGTGCTCAGTCTGTTTCATCTCAAAAACCCTGCGCCTGCTCAGCGTCTTGGACAATGATGTCTTTCCTCAGAGCTAACGGTGCAGCAGGGACGCTGCTCTCCACTGCTGGAGACATAACGTTAATAACACAGCAGAGCACTCCGCCTCCCTTCATTCTGTTATTCTCATAAAGGCAGGAGACTGTAAGATGCTTTCAAATTAATGAATTCATTAATTTATGCAGTTAACTTTTTAAAATAAAAAGGCTGCGGACCATTTATCTTATCTGCCAGTTATGTTTCATATTGTAGTTCAGTGGAATAAGGACACCAGTGAAAGGTTTAACACAGAATACTGGAGCAAGAGACTGAAAAAAGTGCCCCCTTTTCTATTCATTCAATTGAGAATTGGTTTTGAATTGAGAATCGAATTGGTCCGCTTTGTGTTGACACCACAAACAAACCGCACCAGAGTCTGCTTGGAAGTGTACTGACACAGCTTGAAAAGGTAGACCTCAGTGTGGTCGCTTGGTCCGCACTGATCAACAGCTTTCCATACCATATACAAACCATATGGGCATATGCACCACAGTTTCTTTGAACTGTTCCAAACAGATGGGAAAGCACCCTTTTAGTCTGTTTTACACAGGAATCCACTTAGACAAGAGACAATAGAGATTTAAGTTGAATCAGTCCTTATTTATCTTTGTGTTTGTTTAGGGTTTATGGCAGATCTGTGAAATAACATAAAGTTTGGATATTGTTAATGGCATTTCCACACATCCTTTAACATAACTAACATAATTGTTTTCAATTTCTAGTGTGATCCCTGGCACCCAGAAAGTCTGGATGAAAACGTGGGGCTGCAGTCATAATAACTCAGATGGAGAGTACATGGCTGGACAGCTAGCTGCCAGCGGATACAAGATGACTGGTAAGAGATTGTTTAATCATGGTGATTTGTATTATGTTACTACCTGGAGGCCAGTCAACAACATGACACAAATAATACCAATAGAATGAATGCTAATTCTAATATGCACTAATAGAATAATATTAAGAGGGATTTCAGAATAAAGATTTAACATAAGTAAATGCTTATACAACTGGCAGGGTAGAATGTGTAAGTTTTCTGTTGAACTGTTGTCATTGATGTTATTAAACACAAGGGGGCAGTCTTGATCTGTTAGTAAGTTGTGTCTTACTTCAGTGGGGGACTTTGTTTTGCCCTGAATTGGGCTTTGCAGGCTAATTAATATGAGGGTGTAGGCCATGGTTTTTGTTGTCAGTTCTTATGAAGGAGGTGGGATTCACCCCCAACCTGAGTGGATTTTCCGAACGTAAAGCTCAACTGTGTGATCACTGGTCATATCAGCCTCTGGTATAAAGGCTATATATGATAAATAATGCACAGTGCTAATCTACAGGCCAATAACTGATCATTTCCATGGTCAGTCATATCGACACCAAACTTATTTATTTCATTGGATGGAATCTTTGTATTTTTTCTCTAGGAAGTGTATGTTTAAGGCTTCCCTGTAAAACACTGATTGTCACAGTGTTTAAGTGAAAACTGATTTTTTCAAATATCAAAAAGGCTTCATTCTGCTCCCTTAAGTCATAACAGTCAAAGCATATTAGTTCTTATATATTTAAACTGAATACATAATGATGACTGTCTGTTGTTAGTGTTATAAATGATTGTTATTGGCATTATTACAGCAAGTAGTCTCCATATTATGTCCTCAGGTTGTAACATGTCAGACAGTTGACAAGTGTCACATTACAGATTTTTCAAAGAACACTGGACTACGTTCAATGCTTCATCTTAAGTTTTGCATGTCTTTTGCATGGAGACCAGACATATTATGAACTTTATTGCCAGAGGTCTTTCATGAGGGATTAAGTGTTTGTGTGTGAAGGCGTGTGTGTATGTTTAGAGGTGAAAGAGACCAACACAAAGTGCATTTCTGTCCACCTGTGTTTATGGGCATTTTCCAAAAAAAACTTGGTGTAAATGGAAAAAAATAAGTTGAAATATTGCAAAAAATGTTTGAGCTTGGCTGAGGTGGAAAAGTTGGTATGTCAACAAAAAAAGAAAATGCTGTGGATGCTCTGGTAGCCTACTGATTAAGACATATACCGCAACGACTGTGGTTTGATTCTGGCCACAGAGCATTGTTGTCTCTGTACTTTCCTCTAATACATAAAGGCAAAATGCCAAAAAATGTATCTTAAAAAAATGCAACAACGTGCAATAGAAACAAACTTGAACGTCACTCACACTACCGCTCCAATGAAGAGTTGAAAAATGGTGGCAGACCAAAACATCAGACCACTCTGTTCTTCCCTGCAATGGTTTAATGAGCCCAACTCACATTCACATAATAGTTGGATGGAAATGTGCATTAATTCACATTTTCTTTTGCCAATTTTCTGGCAATTTGGTTAAAATGTGGAATATATTTGGCTAATATATAACCTGGCTGCAGACAAAGCAGAGTGAGACTGAGATGTTGTGTGTGTGCATTTTACATTGTAGTTGTCAGTTAAAATAACCTTTTGTCTATGATAATCAAACTGTTTTCTTACGTGTGTGTTTATGTCTATACTAGTGTGTGTGTGTGTGTGTGTGAGAGAGTCTGTGTTTATCTCTATCAGTCACAAAGAAAGGGGAGTTCTTGTTCTTTACATATGGACTAGCTCTCTCCGGGGGTGTGTTTTTGTGTGTGTGTGTGTGTGTGTGTGTGTGTGTGTGTGTGTGTGTGTTTGTGTCAGAGAAAAAGATGGAGAGAGAAACAGAAGAAGAGAGTTAATATTAACCCCTCAGGTGTTTCCTTCACCATGGGGTCTCCACAGCTATAGAAGGACATTAATCACACACTTCAAAAATGCAGATGTGCTCACTCACTTACACACACACACACACACACGCACGAGAAACAAGTTCCTCATGAACACAGGCCAGTGGTTTTCCCCTTCATCTGGTAGTTTAGACCCTTGATCTCTTAATCTTTTCCACCTTTCTTTGTTGTTACAGTTTTCTGTTTCCCTCGAGCATCGCTCAGATATAACCAGACTCTCTCTCATATTCTGTGTTTACTTTATTGTCTCTCACCCTCCCGTTTGACTCCGTGGCAGAGTAAAAGTGTCTACTAGGGCTTGATATTTAGCGTGCTAGATAGTGAAATGGTTAAAATAGTCTTTCAGGAAGTAAGTGTAGTGAAAACCTGTTGTTTGTATTGATGCAGCTGTTTTCTGTTCCCACTCTGAGTTCTGTACGGGAAAAATATCTGCCTGTCTCAGAATCTGATTACAGTACATAGCTTCTGTGGTTTTATATAGATTCATTTCAACCTAGTGTAATGTAATACTCCTTCAGGTAATAAGGTTAAAACCTGCTGCTATGGATATTGAATTTTTTCTAATCTATGAATTAGGTCGGTTTCTGTCTCCCTCCCTTCTCCTTACAGTAGGACCACAGAGTGACCATCCTGGTTTCCAGAAGTGTTGCATGTATGTCCGCAAATATCACTGTTTTATTTAATTTAGAATTCAGGTCACAAGAAGTACTCCCTACTTGTGATATGAACATCTGTGTTCATAAAATATTTCACTCCTTCCACCATTATCTTACAACACAGACAAGCACACCATTAAATATGAAATCAACCACAACTTTATTAATGTATTCTGTCGGGGCATATTTGACAACTGTCATTTTATTGCTGGATGCTTGTAGGCTTGTGAGACAAACTAAAATCAGGATAACAGTAGATATGTAGATACCAAAAGAAAATGGGTCATAGTTGCACTAGGTTGGTTGTTTTTAAAGGCGTTCAGGTTGACTCGCATGACTGCTCGCATTTGAAAGAAGGTGTATTCATGTTTGATGTTATGATGGGATATTGGTATACACCTCTTGGCTTTTGTGTGTGTGTGTGTGTGTTTGTTTTCTCGTTGACAACAGGATTAGTTTCTCCTTTGCCTGTCACCACTCTGACAAGGTGCTGCATTCTCAACAGTCCGTGTGTATCCGTGTGTTTGTGTGTCTTTCTTCATACCTGGTTTAATTCTGCCTGCAAGCGTAGCGTTGTTACAACACAGTAAGCATTGCTGACAAAGGTTGAAGTTATGGGCATGTAACGTTTACCTAAGAAGTGCCTCCACTCGTTTGTGTCTGTGTGTGTCCCACAGGTAACAGCTGCATAAAAGAGCAGTTTAGAGTCTGTTATTTACCTCCTTGATTAATATGGTTTTTCCCCCCATTAAGCAGCTCAAAGATTTCTTAATCCTTCACCAACAAAGCTTCAGAATACATTCTCTTCCTCTTCTAGCCTTGTCGTCTCTTTCTCTCTCTCACTTCTCTCTCTACAAAGTACTTTAAAGGTCAGTGTCTCACTGCTAAAGCTAAAGGATTAGTTTGGTTTCTGGCTCCCTCCCCTCTGCTTTTTATCTACGTCTTTTCCTCTTGTTTGCTTACTTGTCTCTTCTTCTTCTTTCTCTTCTCTCCTATATCACTTTTTTCTTTTTGTATTTCTTTCTGCCCCCCCCTCCTCTCCTCCTTTTCTCGTGTGAGTGTCTTTGCTCATTGTTTTTCACCGTGAGATTGTTGGAAGGAGAAATTGCCTGTCATGGTCCGAATCAGGGAAGATTACACTCAGGACAGGCTGGGATTGTTTTGAATTGTATAGTATGGAATGCAATGCAATTGTCTAGAATGGCATGAAATTGTTGGGAGCCCATGGGAGAGAGAGAGGACTAGTCTGGAATGACAAGGACTGAAATGGGGCTCCTGAAGGATGTAGTGTCTAGTCTTTGGTCAGATTGAACACGTGGACTTCGAGCAGGCTGAACATTATCATTTGTGAGTCAGTTTGTTATGTCCTCCTAAAAAAAACTATTCAAAACAATGCTATCGTAAATATCAGACCAATACCTCTGTTGCGTCTGTCACTCAGATCCGCAGTGTTGTTCCACAGAGTTTAAACGAAAGAATTTAGACAAAGACGGAGCTTCAACTGCCCGACAGCGTGCTCAGAAAACATGACATCACCTTCTCTCCCTCCCTCTCGTCTCATCCGCTCGTTTTCTCCCTCTGTCACACCTCCTGCCCTCCCCTGTCCTTCTTCCGTCCTCCTCTCTAACTCTTTCTTTCTTTCTTTCTTTCTTAAACTATGACATCACCTGGTGTGAGACGTAGTAGCAGTCCTTGTGACGGCCTCTAGGTGGCATCCTTGGCTCATGGAAAGTGCTTTTTTTTATTGAAAGGCTGAATCTCTGCAATATCAGGATGATGTCATCCCTCTGAAGAACAGACAGTGTTCTCATTCATAGTTTTAAAAGTTGTAACTTTCAGTCCTTGAGGGCTACACATGACCCTGTGTGATCGTTAATGTTAGTAAAATGAAGCCAGCTCTTATATCACACTGTTAATAACTTGAAATCATTATAATGAAATAGTATTAGACGTCATGGAGACCTTTACAGTCTACAGAGCATTTTTTTTTACACCAAATGTTTCAACTCATAGTGCTGCTTTCATTTAACATGTTTCATTCATATTTGAGCTTAAATGGAACATAACACTTGCTGGCCTGTTTAGGTCATAAATTACCTGCCAGTTAATTTACTCAGTTGTAAAATATATAACATATGATGTCTCTCCTCAGTTTTTGAATTGTTCTGTTTAACTTCAATGAAACAACGTGTTTCACTGCTCCACTCTGCTTTCATTGTCTT
Organism: Thunnus thynnus; assembly: GCF_963924715.1. NCBI lineage: Eukaryota > Metazoa > Chordata > Actinopteri > Scombriformes > Scombridae > Thunnus > Thunnus thynnus. Next base: position 21,432,112 of record NC_089526.1, read on the forward strand.
AAGTCTTCTTGTTACTGCCTGTGCTTGTTCAACCTGGCTTGTCCTGAGTTGCTGTTTCACTGTCCAACCAAAGAGGGCACTGTTTACCCACCACAGCACACCGATAGTACATGAATCCCATTTGAGCAGCAGAGCGATGTGCCAAACGGTGACTTCATAGAAAGGTGTGTATGCTCACACATGCACGCACACACACGCACGCACACATGCACACACACATGCACACACACATGCGCACACACACACACGCACACACACACTCTTTTCATGGAAAGTCACACCAGGATATTTTGATTGTTTTTGGCTGCTCTCGCCCCCCTCCCCCAATCTCCTCTCTTCCAGCCAGCCACACACACACACACACACACACACACACACACAGCTCTTCAGTTATGATTTTACATACCGGTTAGGCAAAATTACTCCCTGGTACACAAAGTCAGCCAAATGAGGCGTTCTCAGTTCCTGGTTTGGACACAGACGGTTGGAGGATATGAGTTTCAGAGAGAGGGTGTGAGCTGTTTTGATAAAATGATGCATACACATAAGTGATTAGCAGGTATTACAGGTGTTGCTGTGGACAGAAAAAGCCAGAAGTGTCACATACACTGTAATTTCACCGTGCCTTTTAGACAACAAACTGCTTCATGATTATTATGATTAATATGAAATGCATCATTGGCTGTGAAAAGACAGATGGATTAGCAGGTAGTATTGTGCTTTTAGCACTAAATGGGTTTTGTTCATATTTGAACTCAAACACTTAATGCTATGTGCACCTTACATGGCAGTTGAAGAAAAACATAAGGCATATTTGTAAAGGTAATATAGATATATTGACATTTTACTGGCATAAAACACATTTTTGTTCAATTAATTTCCTTACTTTTTCAATCTATACAAATTATACATATTATTAAATTTTAAATTCACAGTTCCATGTTCAAATTTAGGCTGAAACAGCGTCAAACTGTTGTGATTCAACTCATATTGCATTTGTGTTACAAGCGCTTCTGCCGCTCTGTGTGATTGTATTACATCACTGTAGAGTATTGTCACTCCGAGTGTGTGTGTGTGTGTGTACCTCGCATACATGCCATCTCATTCATAAAACGGAGTGTGTGAGGATTTTCTGATTGGCTGACTGCGTGCTACGCAACATTACACGCCACAGTGTAGCCAATGAAAACTTACAATGTTCTTTCTGACTCCACCACTCACATATACACACACACATGCGTTAGTGCACACAACCCGCTCACTCACACATACACACACACACACACACGTCTGCTCTCACACACACACAGTTGCAGACGTGGTGGGAATTGATATTGTACAGGGAAAATGTGTGAGAGACGGTTTTCGACAGCCGTCATTCTGCAAGATTAGACATAATGCTTGGTGTGCGTTCGCATGTGAGAGAGACTCTGTGTGCTCTCGCTGTCTTTCCACTACCTCACAACTATGTGTGTCAGTGACAGACCCACTCTGCTGTTTTTTAGAGAGGGAAAGGGGAGAAAAGGGTGAAGGGGAAAGTACTGTTAGGAAAGATGAGAGGATGATGATGTAAGGAAAGACGAGAGGAAGAGTCAGTGGGGAAGGGAGGGAGGGTGCTGGGATGAAAGGTGCAGCCGATGGAGACAGATGCAAGCCAAAATCAGCTAAAGCGGTTGGAAAAAGGGAGCCGAAAAGGGAGGGCAATTAACTGCCAGTGAAAGCGTACTAGACTCTGGCAAATCTGTAGAAACAGGGAGCAGGGAGATGGATAGACGGAGAAATAACGGAGTGTAGAAAGGCAATGAAAGGTAAAGAGACGAGAGGGGAGCGGTTTGAAGAGTGCAAGATGACTGGAGAGACATACAGAAGGAGACAATTGGTGCATTGCAAAAGGAAGTTAAGTAGATGGAAAATGGTGGTTGGCAGCAGTGGGCGTAATGTATACTGGTTGGTAAATCATGTGACACAGTTTTAAGAAAGTAAGAGCTAAAAACTACAATAGAAACTAAAGTATCATGGAGCAAAACATTGAAAAGAAGTTTAAATTTATACAAATAAAGACATTTTCATCACTGTGTGTACACTTTAAATATATTTAATGTAATACCTTCATGTTCAGAGCAGACATGTGATAGGTAGAGAGGCTGTATATATGTGTACATTTGGTGACTTGAGGGTTAAAATACAAAAAAAAACAATTTTAAATATTAAAGATTTTACAATCACACAAAATGCAAGAAATGTTTGTAATTTTAAGAAAGGGAAACACCCCCTGAAAAACTTGTTTTTGCCGACCTCCAGTAGTTTAACTTCTCACCTGGTTGCAGTGATGTACATGTGCATCCAGCAACCCACAGCATCACTGCTGGGTGTGGTTATAGGTGAAAAAAAACTTGAAACTTCCAACCAGAGAGGGCAGCAAAACACTGCATTTCACCCAGGTGTTAAGTGTTAACTTTTTAATATTTAACATTACTGTTTTACTATCTTAATATACTTTGCCAGAATATTTAAGTAATTAGTTTTCTGACTTAAAGGACAGGTTTGCAGTTTTACAAGTATGTCTTAAAACAATAGTCAGGTGGCCAAATTAACATTGAGACATGTTTTTCTTAATGTAATCATTCCTCCTGTTCAGACTGGCCATTAAGAGATCCCTTCATAATAAACTTTCAATGTAATTGAATGGGGGAAAAAATCCACAGTCCTCCTAATGTATTTAAAACGTTATCTTCAGTTAAAATGAAGCTTCAGCTGTCCAAATTAGACTAATCAAATCACTATCTTCCAAAGTTACAGTCTTATTAGTGCCAAATTACATTTTTTGTTACTATCATTCCACTTCAGCTCAGCAGGGAAACACTGTCCAGGGAAAAACAAAGAGAGACTTTTATACTAAAAAGACTAACCTTGGGAGTTATCCACTTGATTTGACAAACTCAGATGGCTAAAGCCTCATTTTAGCTTCAGATAAACTTTTAAATAAATTTTTGCAGCAATCAAGGTCTGTGGATTTCCCCCACCCATCACTTACATTGTAAGCACATTTGGAAGGGATTTTTTAATGGCCAGTATGAACAGGAAGAATGATTACAAGCAAAACCTGTTTTCATGTTCATATGGACGTTTGACTGTTGTTTAAAGACAGAAAAATTGTGAACCTATCCTTTAACTGACACAGAAAGTTATCACAATTTTGAGTAAACAGGACCAATAACTCTTTATTGTTTGTGCGGCTTTAACAGAGCAAAACTGTTAAAATGATAATGGGACAGCCCTGTCCCATCTCTTCTATAAGACGCAACACACTCACACACACATACACCCAGTTTCCATGGCTTTGAATTCGTCTGAAGTCCTACAAATAGACCCATGAGTCAAGGCAGTCAAGTGTAACCATTTAGAGGCCAGGAGATTAGAGTGATCCCAAGTCCTGTGTGCGTGTGTGTGGTGTGTGTACGTATGTGTGTGCGCACGTGTGTGCTTTGGTGATCTACAAGGTGACCCACGTGTAGGCAGCACCCAGTAACCATTTAGAGGCCATGGGATTAGGGACCCCAGCCATTCCTGCCTTAAAATTCCCTTGAGGGAACTATGGATAGAGTAGAAGAAGGAAAACGGGATAGCCTGTGGAAAGGAGGGATCACTGCTCAATTTTGTCTATTGATTACTTTCAGGAAAGGAATTTTGATAGCATTGCACACTGACCTGATGAGAGCAGCTATTGTCTAAAGAACTAGTCATCATCAAAACCCACAAAATCAGATGTACCCACAAAAGGGATTTATTGGCGTCATCCTTGATGATTTTGCCATATTAAATAAGACTAACAGCCTGGTAACTGATTGAGTAAATAAAGTAAGTAGTTTGTGTTAAAACAACCTAATTTCTCCCAAGGATGGAAAGTTTTCTTGTAATGTTAGTAGCACTTCCCATATGTGAGGTTTAGGGGCTAGGAAGGGAAATCATAGTAGACTGAAAGAGAGACCACTCCTTGTTCCACTGAGAAATAAAAAAAACTGAACATGTGCAGTCCCCCAAGGATGGTGATACCTTGTTTTTCTAACCAGAAAGAATCAGGAAAGACAGAGGAAGAAAAATGGAATCGAGAATCACTGTTCCACTCTTTTCTCTGTCCATTCATTTGTTCACTCGCACTTTCATTCTTCCAATGAAGAAGACTAGAGATAAATTAATGAAGAAGCTTATCCTATAGAGGAAGGCAGTGTATTCCCTATTCCCCACAGAAGCCAGCCAGCCAGTCAACTCCCTCTTATCCCAGGAATACCACCTGCACTCCACAGGGATTGTGAATACCCTGAAGGGATATAATAGGAATATCATGGAGAAGATGTGAGCAATGGGATAAGGCAGGAGCTGAGGGAAAGGCAGGGGGTTGGAAAGGGTTAAGGAAGGGAGGGACTTGGGAATGTGGAGTGAAGCCAGGTTTTGCATATATTCAAAGTGTCGGGCCTTAAATGAAAGCAGGGAGATGAAAAAACGGAAGGAAAAATGAAAGCTAATGGCCTCTGGATTGACAGTTCAATCTTGGATCAGCGCGTCCACACTGGCTTTCCTTTCCCTTCAACAAGCCGCATCAGGTGCTATTTAATAAGGCATTTAAACCCCAGCATCGCAACTGGAGCTGCTCAGTGGGCAACGCGACATGCCTGTGGATATGTTGGGCAGCTCCCAGTTGTGAATGTGTGTGTATGTAACCCAACCTCCACAGCTCCTTCCTGCCTGTTCTTATCTATTAATATGCATGCAAGTATGGATGTGTTCTTTGGCAGCTGTTATGCCTAAAAGTTAAGACGTGTCGTTAGCAAAACTGGAAAGGTAATTGTATGTAATGGTCGAGCCTAATTAGCTATATATCTTAACATTTGTTGAGTTCTTGTAGACTTTTAGACCAGCCGGCTCCTCCTCTCTACCACTTTCACCTGACAGCAGTAAGTCTCTTTACATCAGCAGCAGAGGAGAGGATCAATGACATCATGAACAAGAGCACTGTAGTTGATTGGAGTCAATCCCATATACACTGTTTTGCTGCTAATACTCTGAGTCTGCTGTACATAGTCCCCAACATATACACAAACCCTCTCTATCGGAGTAAAAACTGCTCCACAAACAAACAATGTTTTGCAGACATTTATGTGAACCAAACTGGGTATCGTTAATGCCCCGTTAGTGACCGAGCAGAGCTAATGCATGTTAGCTGAGGGAGCTTTACTTTCCCTTTTCAATAACTTTTTATTGAACTAAATACTATGGTGGAAATAAACAGAACAGCAGAGAAAAAGTAAAGAGAAACAGGAGCTATTGTGACTGACTGGCGAGTTAGTCACCAAGTTTCTGGCTCCACCTATTTTGCACGGATGAGCAAACGTCACTTTGTGGTGTGGCTGCTACTCAACGCATTGTTGGTTTCGGTCCTTTCATGGAATTTGTTGACAACAAGACAAATATTGAATTTCACCAGCCTTATCCTTTTAACACGTATTGTTTTTGTTAGGTACGTTAGGTGCTTTTGCAGGTCATGGTGGAGGTCAACTGCTGCCTCAGTTGAATGCTTCTCTTATCACTTCTTCAACATAGAGCAACAAAGTTTCAGTGCAGTGACAGATATGATACAGAGCCAACAAGTGTTAATCAGGGTCAACACAGGACAAATTGAGTTTTAGTCACATTATTTGACAGGACGAACTGGTCCACATTCAAAATGTCAATGTTTTCATAGAATTACATGTCTTCATTTGTTCAGCGGAGCGATGTCAGGGACTCACTTAACTTTCCTCTCGTGGAGGACAAACAGTGAAATATTGTGTCTGACTCTTTGACAGTAGAGCTAAAAGAAGCAAAGCAAGATGATCTGTATTCTTTGACATTTGACAACTCATTGTCGCGTTCTCCGTTTTTGAATAATTAGCTTGTCTGTTACTTAATAAGCTGAAAGAGACTTTTTGTCTTTCTTACTTCTAATTTGTCCTCTCCTCTTTGTTTTTCCTGTCATCTTGACTCAACAAGGAAAACAAATGTAATTTCCCTCATGAAGACGAAATGAAAGCTTGAAAGACATTAGTAATTAACGTGGCATGCGATGGCTGTTGGTTGTGGGGGGGGGGAGAAAGCGTGTGGGTGACATATGGATACAAAGCAAAGAAAATCGAGAGTTAGGCATTCAAGGACATGTAGTAAATGACTTTTCAAGGCCTCCTTTGAGGTTTTTTCTCTCTCCCTCTCTTCCATTTGGCCCTTTTTTTTGTTGTTTTGGAAGATAACCCCTGCTTGCTGTCTGAGTGTCCAATGTTCAACCATCAGTGCCATTATTCGCTGACCACCCGCTGAAATGGAAAGCAGGGGTGACCTGTATCGTCGTCTGTGGATGTTCATATGAGGCCACCTGCTGGAATGAAAGTACTGGCTACCTATGATTGAAGAGAGAGAAAGTGCAGGCATAAGTGTTTGTGTGTTTTATGAATTTGTCAGTTTTGTGAGGACCAGTCAAAAATCGAAAGGGAAGAACAAGAGAATAGTTGGAGATGTTAAAGAATTCAGAGGTCCTCATAAGTATTTTAATAGAAGACAGTGTGTGTGAGTGCTTGGGTTTGTGTGCACTTCAGTCCTTTTGTAATAAATTTATTCTACATGTGTCTCTGTCTAATCTTTCCTTCATACATATAAATGAATCAGCTATGTGCTAGATTTCCATGTGAGAGCACAGATATTAGATAAAGTGGATTTAAAAGCCACGGATGATTTGAGCAGCGGGTTTAATTTGAATCATCAACAGACAAAGTAACCTTGATCGCCAAGCAGAAAAAACGACTTGACTGGAAGCATCGGTAGGACCTTGCTTGACCAGAGAGAAATTGTGAATGAATATAAGTAACTGTGTGTGTGCGTTTGTGGTCATCCACGGGTTATAGGCCTAATAGCCTGTCTGCTGTCCACTCTGCAAGGCGGAGTATAAACAAGTTATAATTGAGCTTGAATTTATTTGAAGGCTTGAACTTGTTTTAAGGTGTGTGTGTGTGTGTCTGTCTATTCACAGGAACTTTTGTCAACTTTCCATCGAGTCAACCACTTCTATTTCACTTATATTTTCTGACTCACTATATTGCCTTCTAGGGATTATGTTGGCAGTAATGTTTAGTCAGGAAAGAGAGTGATAGCTATGTATAGAGAGTTGAGGTCATGATGTCATGTCCGGGATAGCCGTTGTTCCACTAGCTAGCTCAGCGCAATCTCTCATTAAGCATTTCTTTCATCTGTCTTTCTGAAAAAGCAAAGCATGTTCTTGTGGTTTCTTGCCATATTCAAGGGCAACTTGCACAAAAAACAGCACTTGCTCTTAGAAGTTGATAGTTAAACAATGATTACTTTTTGAGCATAGAAAAAACTGCAGTCCTCATGAGAAAGCTACAAATGCTGATACTCATGTCAGTATAAACACCTTTACAGTGATCAGTCCTTTCTGTCTTGCTGTTATTACAGACATGTCTAGCTGCGACCCCTGACTAGCTCATAGATGCACCTCTTCTGTCGAGCCGTAATGTTTAGCCCGTGAATATCAAGGACTTATGGGATATGGTGTTCATAAATGCCTCTAAAAACATCAATAATATAATAATAAACAATGATATTGGATTATTGTTCAAAAAACTATCAAGCCACACATCATACTGTTGAGAAAGGCTCTGTTCCAAGCTGGATTTTTAGTTATTAGCATAGTTAGATGTCAGTGGGATTTTGAATGAGGTTTTCTTACTTCTGTTACAGAACCTGGAAGCTCTGGTCTCACTTGGGCTCTCTGATGATTAAGTATTAAGTCTGTCTGTGTCTGTTGAATTTGTCAAGTGTGGTGGTTGTAGGATTTAAACAGTAGTTTAAAAGTAATGAATTTTAATACTAAACCCTAATATTCATGGTTTGTAGTAATATATCTTCTTGTTTAGACATTTGATATGCTCAACCAAATGGAAAAGGGTCTATTTTTTATTGTTAGTATTATTTATTCCCGTTCCCTGTTCAGTCTCTCTAATTTGCATTCGATACTCAGAAGCTGGATCAAACACATAAGCACAGCAATACATGCACATACAGAAGTGTGTGAAGTTTATTGATAATCTGAGGCTTTCCACATGGCAGACAGATGGCTCTTCTAATCTTCCAGACAGACACTGCCTTTTGATATCTGATCTGATGATTACTAAGAGTGTGTGTATGTGTGTGTGTGTTTGTGTGTGTGTGGTTTCCAAGGATGAACTCAATAAATCTGTCCTCAGAAGGCCCCCGCTGACTCCTGTATTTGTGTGTGTATGGTCATTCAGCCTTTTAGTTTGTTAAACTTATTTTACAGTTGCGGTTTGAATGTGTCTGTATTCTTGTCATCATGACTTTGTGGTTCATAGTTGATCAATGGTTGAGCAGGACTGTTATGACAAGTCTATTTTTCTGAACTTCATTTTGCCTGTTTCTTGGTCACGTATCAGTTATTCTTCGGTATTCTGAGTTTATAAAGGACATAATATGAATATTTATGTTATCTTGAAAAGGAAGAGAGGGATTCACTGGCCTCCAAAATAGCTCATTTTGATCTTTAGCTCAAGGAGTTACACACATGGCAATTGAGTCCAGCTCAGACCTACGTTTATACAGTAATATTTAAGTCTGCTTCTGTTTATTTAGCCTACCCTGCACAATGTTTCTGCCTAACATAACATGTTGGTATTGTGTACAGATAAAGATGGCGTGAGAGCCCATGCTATGGGCAAGCTGCTCACTGAATGTCCACACATGCACGCAAGGAGGAAGATGTTTATCTTCATTGGTTGGAAGCTCACGTGTTCAAAGTTTGAGCTTTGCAAAAGTGTGAAAAGCCTTTTTGATTTAACCAATTCATCTTTTGCTCACAGATTAAAACTTGATTACAACATGCAAAATGTCAGTGTTGGCCAGCTAACGTAGCAGATCTGCTGATGCGTCATGGGCTATGTCAGAGATGTAATACTATCTGTGTTGTCCTTGAAGCTTTTTAGTTAGTTCAGAAAGTTTAAGTTCAGAAAAAGGCCTGAAAAATCTACTTTTAGGTCAACTTTTGGTAATGATTTGCTGGTACTGTCACACACTGTCAACTAAGGTGGCTTTACAGTAAAAGGCACAGCAGCTATCACTGTCTTCACTTTGAAGTGAGGAAGTGTTGAACTTTTATCAACAGTAGCTTTAAGCATCAATATTATCTTACAGCAGCAAATGAAGTGAGTACAAAAAACAACAGGACTCCTACTGTGACGGTGCCGGTTGAATGACAGAATGAGTTCTTGCAAACAGTGACAAAATAAGTCAATATTATGCTGAGGAAAGTTGTCAGGGTGATGAAATTTTCTGGTGTGGTGCCTCTTTATAAGTGAATGAGTGTATCCAATGTACCTGCCCCTTAAAGTGCTGAGAGCATCACCCGTCTAGGTTAACGCCACGCTCTGCCTGAGTCTTATAGCGTTAAGTACATTGATACATGGCTGTCTGACTACCTGTCTCAGTGTATTGTAATGTGCTAGCAGCATGATTGTCTCAGCTTGATTTAGCTTCTCTGACCTGATATCTGATTAAAGAGACTCAGATGTGTGTAGGAACTGGATTAGCATATAAAAAGACAGTGACGGGACATCAGATAATTCTGATGCCATCTGTTTCAATGGATTCTGTTAGACGGGAGACGTACTGTGTGCTTTTCTGTGCGTGTGCAGCCCCCACACCCCTGCTCCCTTTCATTGTCCTCGCCACTTTTTTAGGCCTGTTATTTGTATTTGTACTGCAGATTTTCCTGCCTTTTGTCCTATTATTTCCTGTTTTTAGTTTTTTATTTTATTTTTGTCCCAGGGAAAAACAGACCCATTATTAACACAGACCATGAACAAAGACATCAATTATTTACTACGGAAAACACTTTAAATTGTACCATTTTGTAATGATTTATTAATTAGGAGGCGAATTCTCTGGGATTTGGCTTCATGTCTGCCCCACCTAACTAATGTATTTATGCACGAATGCATGGAGGCACACATTCAACAAGCATGTATGCGTGTGCACACATTCACACACGTGCACATAAATACCATAGGCAGCTTTGTGCTGTTAAAACGCTTTCAACGGGTCCATAGGATTATCCGTTTAGATGCCTGTTGTAATTTCACATAAATCAGATTTTAATAATATACTGCATTTTTCTGAACAAAAAAAAACTGTCTAGGAAACAGCAAGATTGAGAATATGCATTTTTAATGAAGCTGAGCAGTTTAGAAGTGATATACTATACTGCATGTATAGGAGAGTTAGAGGGAAAAGTGAGATGTTATGCTGATAAAACGCTGAAACTGGTAAAATCAAAAGAATAATCAAAAAGTTGTAGTTGAATGAATTTGTATTTATTGTCAGGTATCTTAGCTTTTACCTGTGCACTATATCTTTATACACCTGTGTTCCAGAATATATCTTTTCAAAATAGTTGTTGCATTCAAAGTTATTATAATCACAAGATATCAGTATTATGGTAAACATTACGCAGGATGTTTATTATGTAAAAGTCCACAAACAGACCAGCCTGCTTGATTGGTGTGCATATAAATGTACTCAGAGGCTGTAAACTAGAATAGCGATATTTACGTGTAAAGTGTGTGTGTCTCTGTGTGTGTGTGTAATGTTTGGGTATACATATTTTGTGCAGAACAGCCTTTCTAATCACCAGTCTACCTGCCAACATCCACATTCCTTTTACCACTCAGTGCTAAGCACATCAGCAACAAGCTTGTGTGTGTGTGTGTGTGTGTGTGTGTGTGTGTGTTAGAGGCTGTGATTAAGCTTTGCAGTGTTCATTTCAAATGTGGTGGCATTGCAGGTAGAGAGATCAGGTGATGTGTTCAGGGCAACACTGGCTCTCAATTAAGAGCATTATAGCGATTATTTCTAATATGGTGGAACCGTAGGTAGAGTCGTTGCATGTGGTGTGTGTGTGTGTGTGTGTGTGTGTGTGTGTGTGTGTGTGTGTGCGCCAGTGATGCATGTAATTTGAGGAGACATTGCCAATTGAACAAGGTGGTCCACTAAGCTTATCATGTGTTGTGCTGCACTGCACAATGTGTTTCCTCCAGATTAATTTACTACACCTAGCTTTTCCCTCTTTCTTCTGAACAACTTAGATCAGCAAACTCTGTGTGTGTGTTTATCTTTTTTTTCCCCCTCATCCCAATTTTACACTACACGTGCCATACCTGTTTTTTTTCTTCTCTCTTAACACTTTCAAAGACACTCTGCTTATGTGTCTCTCTGTGTCTGACCACCTCTGTACCTGTGTCTTTCCAGCTTTCCTGTTGTTTATTTTTAGTTGTCTGTCTCAAAGTCAGATCTCTTTCCCTCAGGTGTTCATCTTTCTCGCTTTTTAACTCACGTCCAACTTTTCTCTCTCTTTTTTTTTTAATTTGACTTGCTTCCCTCCAAATTCAAATTGTATCTACCACTCTTACTGTCTTTGTGTTTCTCCCTCTGGCTTCCTCTCCACACTGATCTTCTAATCATCAGCCAGCAGTGTCTGGGGTTTAACTTTTGTAATAACATGTCATGCCTCCCATTCTCCGTGTTTCCTTGTCTCACTTTCTTGTTTTCCACCTCTTCTCTCATCTAATGTTTTGTACATCTTTTTTTTTTTTTCCTGTCGTCTTCTGTGTGTGATTAGTGTCTGTTGGAAAATGAATACACCAGTATGAGAGTCAGGGGATGGCAACATGAACTGGCTTCAAACCCACAACATCATACGAATGTTATGTGCCTTTGCCTTCTGAGCCGCACCAGGAAACCCCCTTATGCTCTCTGTATCAGAAAAAAAATAAAAGCTCCCTGCGTCTGGGCTATTTGCATATCATTTGCATATGAACCCCAACTGGCTGTTTTTGGAATGCCAAGAGGCTAAATTCAGTATTTATTACCCGGGCCCATAACTAGTTTTCACTTTTTCGTGGCATTTGCATCTGATTTGCATGTCCCTTAGCTTGGATCTGGGAATAAGGGGCCAGATGACCTAAATTGTTTCAATTCCACCAAGATATAAAAAAGTGGAGGAAGGTCTAATTATTACTATTAATCGAATTAGGACGCTTTACATGCGGAGCGTAAATATGGGAAAGGGTTATTAGCTGCAATAGCAAGCTGTGGAAACTTGGTCTTAATGCAAACTGGTTTTGCATGGAGATAATTAAATAATGTGTGTGTGTGCGTGTGTGTGTTTGTGTGTGTGGTTGCTTGTCTCGAGGTTGTGCAGTTGGCTAGATTTCCCACATCGCATCATCGCTTCCTCTCCCAATAGTATTGATCAAAAGGCTTTTGTTTTGTAGGTTCTCTATTTTGGGATAAACAACTGTTTTGTATTGCACTCTCAAAGATATCCATTTACACTTTACAGACCTAATTAATCATAGAAACTTCAGCATTGGTTCACGCTTTTATAAGGTTCATAAGGAATTGGATCGACTAACTGTGGCTCTGCAGATTTACCGTTTATTACACTGATATCTTTAGAGCATTCATTTCATTTCCATTCGATATTTCCATTTTTTTCTAGTTGTCATTTATTTGTCACTGCAGTCTTCTGTCAAACATACAGAGTTCCATATTTATCTTTCTGTCAAACACATGTGAAGTGGGTTGATGCTCTCCACTGCTCAAAAAACTGGTCTCTCTTTCCTTCAGTTAGTAAACAAACTGCTCAAACTGATAATGAGCAGGGCTGCTAAACGCTGCAGGGGATATAAAAGAAGCTCATGTAGTGTTTTTTCACATATATGTGCCAAGGCAAGTCAAACACAGCAACTGAAATAGTAGTATGCATTTGGTTACTTGAGCCACAGTGTATTCATGTACTGTATACGTTTTTAAATACTTGTATAAAATTGTGAGTTTTATCAGGGACTCCCATTATATATCACTGACTTAGAACTGAACTCTTTACAATGCATGGCAAAATGCAGATGGCAAGCATTAAACTTCTGGTGTGACCAATGATTCTTTCTTTAACTGATTGAATAAGTAGTAGTAAAAATGCATATTTGATATCAAAGTAGAGTGTCTCATTAAGCATCCACAAAAATCTGAGTGAAAAGAAACATTCATAACTATTAGAAAACCTAGTTAAACAGCTCATTTTGTTGTCTAGCCTATTTCTCAAGACTGTGTAGGCATGGCAGAACACGTTTTGATTGACACCCGCACCGGCTACTGGAGGCTGGCTAACTACAGTAGCTAACGACTGGGTTTCCATGGTGCGGAGCCGTGCTTCTAACTCACGAGTCTCGCCTCCAACACGATAAATATACTACATTTATTACATGTACCTTTATCACTAAAGGAGGCAGGTGAATAGCTAAACATAAAGGACATACAAGACACACTGAGCAAGAGAGAGCAGGAGAGGGAGAGAGGGAAGCCATTGCTAGCAGCTAAGCTAATCTGCTAAGCTAAGCAGATTAGCTTAGCAGATCTGAAAAGCGTTTAAACAAGTGTGTAATTAGCAAGAAAGTCGCTAAAAGAAGGAGAGAGCTAAGAGTGCTTGAGCAGAACTAGTGTAAGTTCAAATGTACAGCAGGTAATAAGCTGCAGAAGTGAAGAATATAGCGAAATGAACTGGGTTGAGATGCAGAAATGCTACCGATAACAGAAACTCCGGCAACTAGAAATGAAACAATACGCTTACCACAGCACGTCAGCACCTTGTGCCATTTATGATTAGGTCATGGAATTTATTTTGTAATTTTAATATATAAATAAATGTCCGAGCATTTTATGTCCAAGTTTACATAAAACTTAAATGACAATATTTCGAATTTGGATTGAAACTAATTTCTAATACTTTTTAGATACTTATTATGTTCATAATACCCTAAATTACATAGTTAGAAGGTTATGGTGGATTTCGGTTTCCAGTGGCTTTAATTCCTTTACAGTGTATATCTTAAAATAGAAGTTGTAAACTGTAGAGCTATGTATATGAAAAATCAGCAGACTGAACAGAATTTTTTGAATGGCATTGTGGGTGTCCTATTATGTCTTGTGAAACATGAGAAACATTCTCCTGGGTAGTTGAGTGAGAAGCATTGCCAAAAAAAACAACAACCAACAGTGCTGCTTTGGTGTTGTCTCTTTAATGACTGCAGACCACAGCCCCTCTCAGCTACCACCTCCACTTTTATTAAGGTTCAAACTCCATCTGCCACAGTTCTCATTCATTGGTCTTATTTGTTCCCAGGACAGGTGAACTTTTACATACAGATGGCTCTCACTTTCTTCTTTTTCTTTACTTTTCTGTCTTCTCTCTCTTTCTTTGTTTCTCTTCCAGGTGACAAGCGGGAGGAAGAATAAAAAACAGACACACACACACACACACTCCCATGTTTGTTTTTTTTACACAGCAAATTGATGCGTATTCTTCCTGCAGCCTTTTTTTTTTTTTTTTTACTTAGAATTCAACATGTGCACCCACACATACACACACACACACACACACACACACACACACACATACACCTCATTGAATATAAACTGCCATCTCCCAGGGCAAACAGCAAATATAATCACATTTGTAAAGTCAGAGAAATAGTGCGTCAATATTTGCCTAGTCTGTTATTGTTGTGAAATAGGGAACTGGCTGTGGTTACCATGGTGTGCATGATTTTGACAGTTGGCTTTGAGGCAAAGAAAGACACTCTTTTTCTCTCTCTGTGCCTCTCACACACACACACACACACACACACACACACACACACACACACACACACACACACACACACACACTTGCAGTGAGAGAAAGACAGGTTTGTACCTTAAATGCGATATAAATGATTATGTGACCTATCCAAGAGCGGGGACAATTAGAAATGACAAGGAATCAATAAATTGGGCCAAAAGTATTCGTTATTAATATTTTCAGTTTTTCCTGTTTTTTTTTTTTTTTTTTTTTAAACATGCAAAAGCGTTAATATGCAAATACATTTGTTTCACATCATTTAGTTTTTGATCGTGCCAGAGGGAAGTACATAATAAAATATTCAATGACAAGTTTACATATTAAACTAGACAAAATCCCCTTCAGTTTAACAATTAATGAACACAACAAAACTAATAACATGTATTTTTTGGAATACATATGGATTCATCATGTTAACAACAAGAGGAGAAACTCAGTAGTTTTGTTTTTTCCATAGGAGTTTTGTAACTATCACAGAAGCAGCAGACTGCTTATTAGCATACTGTTATGTTTAGACAAGTGTAGAATATGTATTTTAAAAAACAAAAGCTGTTTTACTGACCAATTTCACAGTTTTATTCATAATATGAGTCAATCAGTAAGGGGTCCTGCATGAGATATTCCCATGCGAACATGATTTATTTGTACATACAGTATAATAGGGCTATTTTGTGTGTGTGTGTGTGTGTGTGTGTGTGTGTGTGTGTGTGTATAAACACAATAACTCAAACATGTGTACAACTAAATACGATTCAATACAATATAGCCTACCTGCCACAAATACTAGCTTTGTGATGAACACCTAATGCTCAATTTTATTGGGACTGTGTCAGAGAGGTGTTGTGTGAGATTGTATATCGGATGTTATTTTTCAGTCCCCATATATGTATGTGTTGAACCAACACATGCTTGACACAATAAAACTGTACGTTTCAAGCTCCATAAGGGTAGGATTTATTTCCGAGCTGTTTAGATTGCATTATTCATATGCATTGTTGTGCCCCCTGTTTATGTACAATGAGAATGTACGTTGTATTTATTCTTTGAGGAGTACAGAGATTTAACCTCTCTGTAACTAATGTACTTGTGATAGTATGATGTTAATCTTGTGTATGGAGATATTTGTGTGCACACGCACTCATACCTTACTTTGGATTATCTTCCTCTCATATCATACCTTGCTCATCTTTTATTACTAATTCTGGTTGCTTAATACTTGATAATCAAAATATTAATAAACACCTTGTTGATAGTATGCTGTTGCAAAGTGAAGATGTCAAAATAGTGTTGCCACTAATCAGAGAGAAAGGTGACATGATTGGCATTATCAAAACATCTACTGTATAACACTTCTGAAAAGAGTTGTGGAGTAAATTTCCGTTTCTCTCTGCCTTTGTACTCTGCCGTTGCCATAGATTCCGTAATAACAATTTTCTAAATCGCCTCAGCTCTACATTCTTATATACAGCCTGTTCTTCTCACCACAGCAGTCTGAACCAGGCTAAAGACTCTTGTATTCTTTCAGAGCAGGAGAGCTAAATAAATACTAATGAAAAGAAAGACACTTACACTGGCCTCCATCTAGAAAGTGAAAGAGTTTGCCATGAATCACTCTGAGGCATGTGGTAAAAGTGAAATCATTGGTATATTACTTTGTCAGTCAGTAACCTTCCAGGCCCTTCTTTCTCCCAGACACACTGACTTTTGTGCCCTTGACTCTAATAATCCCTCTCTCGCTGTGTGAAATATCTTTTCATGCCTGCACTGATGATCATAATGGTTTTCTGTCTGAGCTGCAGACTAGTGATTGGCCCCAATTACTGCATGAACCTGAGGCTTCAAATCATCCCATCTATGCAAGGTGAGACGTGTAATGGCAAAAATCTATTTAGGCCTGGTTTCCATCCCCCGCCTGTATGCTGCTCGATAAATCACACTTAATGCGCATTTAAAATCACAGGGAATCCACTACCAGATGTTTATCATTGCTTTCATCTGTTGTACAGTTTTTTTTTTTCCATATACAACCCATATGTGCCCTACAAGTTCTCTTATCTTCTTTAGCAGTGATTGCTTTGAAATGTATTTATTTCTCCACTACACACACACCTCTTTGACATCTCCTACCCCATTTTAATTACAGAACTGCCACAGCATATTGGCCACATTCAGTAGAATTTAAACACTGGTCCAAATGGAAAAAATCTGCCATAATGTTGCTCAGTGTAGACATACATGTAATTGCGTGTTTGTACTGCCAGTTCAGTACTTGTTTCTACTATTTTTAGTCTCAGAGAGGGCCCCTTGTCTGGACCCAGGTGCACCCACTGTGTCTCTATGATCAGATGTAAGAGAGACAGATTGACTCCAGCCTCGTGCCCTGTAAAAGCAAACTTCTGCCATCTAAATTAGCGGTTGGCTTGTCTCAAATCATTCATCATTCCTGCTCCACTTTCAGCTGAGCTCGCCTGCTATTTTTCACTGTGATACCCCCACTTAATCTTCTAATGCTAGGTCTCTCCTTTGCACACCCTCGTTATTTTATTTTCAGTTTTCTCTACATTTTTTATCATTTTCTCCCATGCCCTTCCTTTTTCTCCCCTTTCCTCAAACTCCAAACTTCCTCTTCCTCCAACATCTCTCAACGCTTTCTCTAACTCCTCTCTCTTGCAAATCTGTTTTTTTTTTTTGCCTCTCCATCATCTCTCCACCTCAGTCTTTCTGAACTATGTTCTCCTGATTTCTTCCCCCTCTCTCAGCCCTGCATCCTTTTCCTTCCTGTCTTTCTTTCTGCCTCTATCTGTCAGACCGACTCTCTCTCTTCAGCAGTAATGGACTCAGAGTTGTTAAGGACAGGAGAGAAATCCCAAGTGAATAGATGTTTCTAAGATGTTGTCAAACTGTTGGCGTGAGTGCTATGGTGGGCCCCTGCTGTGCCTAACTTGGCATACGCTCCTTGCTTCTTAGTACAAACCGACACACACCGACACTCACGCACACACAGCCGTATCTGTCTCTGAGAAGAGACAGTAGATTATGCACATGCTACAAGAATTATTGCTGTGAATTTTTGCCACCTTGCTAAGATGATATATGGGAGAGATGCCGTCAAGGCCCCGAGTGAGTTTGAGAGGAATGCAGTCGTGTATATTTGGTGAGAGTGTGTGTGCGGGGGAGACAGAGAGAGAAAAGAACATAACTGTTAAAAATGACAGCTTAGACCATGTCCACACTAATGCAGATATATTTGAAAATACATCCTTTTCTCCATTTTAGGCTTTATCTGTATTAAGTTGGCATTTTCCACTCCTGAAGACTGAGCTTTTTGAAAAAAATGAAAACACTGCAATGTAAAGAAGCCAACTTAATACTACTGCCAATCGCCCAATGTCGGTGTTGTCATCTGCAGGCCAGTTCTTTATTAAACATTTGCTCAGTATCTCACTATAGGGTACGCCCTTACGCGTAGTCCTCAGAAGCCCAGTACCATTATGCCAGCCCCAATGGCTGACAACCTCTCTTTACAAAAGGGATGATGCATCGTCAACTTATTCAAACACTTCTTCTCACGACAAATATAAACATATAAAAGAAAAAAGAAACCTGTCACATCTTTCGTGGCAATGGCACCACCATCTTGCAGTACTATAACCTGTGATGCCACAGCGTTGGTTGGACTGGCAGAGTTTTACAGATACAAAGGTAGAGACCGTGAGCGGTAGAGAAAGTGAAAGATAGAGACAGTGAAAGATGGAGACTGGGGAGCCACAGGAAGGAAGAAGATAAAAAGGAGTCCACTATTGCATTGCTCCTGGATGTACAAATGAGTTTTATCGGGTTAAAACCAAGGACAGTTTCCATTTTGATAAACTACTGCTGAAACGGAGAACAGCACTGCTGCACTGGCTAGTGGCACTAAAGAGAGAGAATCCTCCAATGGGCTACTGACTCCATGGTTTGCAGTGAACATATATTTGGAGGAAGATTACATAGTGGAGAAGATCTTTGAGTCGGGCAAGCTAGTGGTTTGCTGGACCAACAGACTAAAGGCTGAAGTTGCTCACTCTGTTTTCAATTTTGCCACTGTGTGCTCTACTGACTGCCCAACATACTCTGACAATAGCGATACAGAGTCATTTAATACATCTTTCACCCCAAACAGCAGCACTCATGAACACCTGTTGCCCCTCCCACCTAGACACACAGTGGGTCACAAAGTCCGACACACATCGCCAAGCCTACAGATTTCTTATTTATCTGATGGGAGGTGACCAAAATGGATCACAACCATTATTAAAACCCAGGCCTGAAAGTATTCACCTGAAACTCACGTCATTCCACATCATACATTGTTTGATTCCTCAGCCAGAGAAGGTCATCACAACTGATGCAAACCTCCAAAGAAATATTTCTTACCGTGACTCCATGTTTTCCATAACAGTCAGTCAGGCCCACACTTCAGTCGCTCCTGACTTTAGACTCCAAACGTTAGATAATCCCAAGATGTTATTCCCCAGTTCTGTTATCATCCTCACCATCATCTTGTTTCTTCTTCTTGCAATGTGTGCAACAAAGTTTTTTAGCATGTGGGATAGCTAGCTTTTTTCACATGAACCAACTGCCGAAAAGTCATCACACATGTCTAATGGCAAATTAAAAAAAACAAACAAAACTATCGTAGCCATCCTGAACCAACATAAGGCACAATAATTAACTTTAGGAACAATATCTCACTTTCATAACCCAAAGTACTGACGACCATCGTACCGTCCATCCAGGAAACCGCTGGAGGCCTGACTTGTTTTTGTTGTTTATTACCACCTCGGAATTGGCTCACAACTCGATAAGCATTTTTGATTGGCTGATGTCAGCTCTACCTGCTCACCACTGCACTGGTTTTATTCATGACCAACATGACCATGACCATGCTCGCATTCACTGTCACTTTTTTGCTGCTCGCTCTCTCCACTTGCTCAACCCACACCAGGCCAAAAAAAAGATTTTTTTTGGCCTGGTGTGGGTTCTCTGTGGCCTGACAGCCCGCCAGGCCTGTTCAATTATAGGGGAAACACTGTGCAGTAATGCTTCCAACACCTGTAAACAGACTTTGATGTAAAATCTTTTGTGTAAAATTGTTGGAGTTTCCCATTAAAAGTCCAGTATTAGTTATGATCTAGTTGTCATTGACATGTCTTTATGATAACGCTCTCCGATGACTGCAGGAGTACAAATTGCATGAGAGTACCTGAAAGAATGAAACAAAACGATAATAAAAGCAGTCACACCAAACTTTTGCTAATGGGGTGAGTCAAAAGCAACAAGCTCCATTTCTGTACAGGTGTTGCTCTGTAGTTGCATCAGAAGATTAACTGTGGGTGAGGAAGATTCGGTTTCCCTTATGTGTGTTTCTGTGCTGTAGTTATACAGTACATGTATGATTATATCTCTTCTTTTGTGTTCCCAAATATTCACATAAATTTAGGTCTGCAACTAACGATTATTTTCATTATCGATTAATCTACTGATTTTCTTGATTTAAAAAGTTTAGGCGATGGAATGATTAATAGTCCAAAACCTTCAGACATTCAATTTACTGTCAAATATGACTAAATTATGTTTATGTCATTCTCAACTCAGAAGGTTTAAGTATGAGGAGTTTGTCATGTAGCTGGTGGAGTGAAGAAAAACGTATTATCATCACTAAACAGCAATGTGTGTGATTTTTACACTTGTGACTGGCTGCTGAAAGTGTATCATGGGAAGCTTTACTGTGTGGGAAGCTGTACTTTGTGTGTGTGTTTGTATTTGTGTGTGTGTGTAGCCAGCCAGCGTCCCTCTAATGACAGTTGATTGCATTATCATCCACGGCTGAGTGGTTGCTCACCCTGCTAGACGGATAGACCAACCGCCAAAACCCCAAGGCCCCTATGTGTGTGTTTGTGTGTGTGTGTGTATGACTGATTATGTGTGTGTGTGTGTGTGTGTGTGTGTGTGTGTATGACTGTGTGTGTGTGTGAGAGAAAGAGAGAAGGGTTGTTTGTGTGTATGTGACTGTGCTCCTGTGTGAACGCTTGCTTGTAAAATGTGATTGGAGGTGAAACTCGTAAGTCCTCTAAGGCCCATTCACAATTTGCCACGTCAGCGCAGAAAACACAGTTACACACACACACACACACACGCACGCACACTGTACACAGATTTACACAGACACACAAATGTACTGACACACACTGTCCCTGAGGAGAGGGAACCTTTTAGACTGAAATGCTGTGAACTGGGAATCAGTCTTGTTGTCCCAATCAGACATGCCCAACTTGTCACTCCTCACACACTCTCACACACACGCTTTGGGAATATGACTGAGTGTGTGTGAGCATGAGTGTAGCCAATTTATCAGCGCCCTATTTGACCTGTCTGAACAGAGGCTTTGTTATGTGTAATAATTTCTCAAATTGCAGACTAATGGCACAGATGCAATCATCGCCTCCATTCATGTATTGATCCATCTGTCCAGATGAATCAGTCATTCACTCGGACGCAGTGAAAGTTTGAAACACGCAGAGCAGACAGGGGATGAGGGGAGATAGATTCGGGATGACATGCAGCAGAGGACCCTGTAGGGGTGTGCCATATCATATCATTCATGATAATACCGGTATAAATCTTAATGTGATAGATATTTGTCATGTTACGATATTTACAGTTTTGTGACTTGTTGAGGTATTTACGTTATGTACAGCAGCAATAGTCATGGCTGATTTTAACATTGCTGCTTGCATCTCTGGAGAAGCTAATTTTAAAAATGGAACAACCTCAGTCGTATGGAAGTAGTTTGCTAACATTTATTAACTTTCAGAGAAAAATCACACAACATAATCAGTTATCTATAATACTGTAACTACACTGACCGTGAGACCAATCACCAAAAGATCTGAATCAGCTCAAATGACAATGATCGATCATGACATTATACTTTCGCAATACTATGATCAGAGCAGAAAGTTGCACGGGGACAAAATTGTGACTTTTTACAAGTTGGGAAGAGTAGAGGCTAATTGTGCAGCCATTCACCATCAGGTGGGCATGTGAGATGAAAAAGTCACCACACAAGCAGAGGAGAGCAGACGGTGCTGACAGTCAAACAGCAGCCTGACGTCAGTTTGATAAGCACCAGCTAGACACATTTTATCCAATACAGTCAGCACTGAGTTTAAGTTAGTTTAATGTTTGGTATTGAAGGTCATTACAGTAGCAGCATACATAAGTAACTCTGATCAGAGTTCTTTTAAATCAGAGCAAAGAGTCACAGCTCATCCTTTGTCTCCTCCTCCAAAACATCCACCATCTGTCATACAGGCTGAACACAGGAGCTGACTGTATAGATCTGACCACATCAGCTGAAATTATATTATAACAAATATATTGTTGTATTGTATATTAATACTGTAGTTCTGTAGACCATATCACCCACCTCTAGTCCCCGGCCAGACTTTAAATGGGGATGTTGTGATTACATGGTAAGTGTCTTAATTGCCATTCACACATACAGACTCAAAAAGCTGGAACAGCGACTGCTGCTATTTATTGTGAATCAAATCTGGCTTTGCAGACCAATGTCCCCACTGAGCTAGAGATTCAAAAATCACCTAGCTACACTAAAACTGAGAAAGGCTCAACTTTATGCAAATATCCTCTGATGCACTGTGAGTGACAACCAGGCGAGAGCCAGTCGGGCTGGTTTTGATCATCTCGGAAACACAGAGATGTTTGATACTCTATTGTGCTGCGTGAAAGAATTTTAAACAAAATGAAGGAAAAGCTTATTGTAACAGTCTCTGGCTTCTCAACAGCGTGTCTTGAACAAGCTTCTGGGACCTTAAAAAAAAAAAAAGAACATGTGGAGACACTCAAAAGTTAACCCTACCGTAAAGATATGAATATGTAGCCATGACACAAAGGAACATTTTGATCTTGTCATCCATTGAATCAAAACTAAATTGTATCATTTCCAAAGATTTACATCCTAGCAATAGCACCACCGCCTTTACCTGTCCCTGAGGTGAAGGCAGTGAATAATTCTTGGAGTTTGGAGATACTAAACTTGATTCACTTGATTCATCGATGGCATTTTTAACTTTTTTTTTTACGATAAGTTGCTTATTATTGTCAGTTTGAAATAGCAAGAATGACTTTGGTCAGATCACACCCTGTCCTAGCAAATTTCACTTTCCTGACAGGCTAGACATCTTAGTATCTAACTTGCTTGAGATACACCACACTGGGGAGTGGGTGACTGTCCCACCCTGCCCTCCAGTCCACCTGTCTCCCAGTCAGCCTGGCATCCAGCTGTCCGGTCAGCCAATCAGCCGATAAGGCCAGACAGGCCTTGTTAGCTCAGTCAAGTGTATCCATTCACCCCAAAGCCACCCCTTTGCCCCAGCATGCTTACTCTTATAAACCACCACTGCACTGTTTCCCAAGGTCAGCATGTCCTGTGTGTGTGTGTGTGTGTGTGTGTGTGTGTAAGATGAGAGATAAGGGGGGGGGGCTGTGGAGGAGGAAATATGATGTGTTTGAGATGGAGGGTGGAATGGATGGAGGGTAGACGGCCGAAATAACAAGGGAGAGAAGTGTAAGTTGTGTGTGTGTGTGTGTGTGCATGCATGTGTGCATGTGGGAATGTGTCGGGGTGTGTGTGTGTGTGTGTGTGTGTGGGATGAGGTGGAAAGTGGGTCATGCTGTGGTCTGTGTGTAAAGCACCAGGAGCATCATATTGACCCCTAGGGCTGCTGTCTGCCTCTTCTCTCTGTCTCACTCAGACACACACACACACACACACGCAAATACACACACACAAACACACATGCGCATCCAGACGTCTCTGCCTTTACCCTCATATATCATCTACCGGGGCTGAAGACCAGAGAGGAATCAGACACCATAGATCTGTTTCTTTAGTTTGGAAAATCTGCACATCCTAGTTGCACAGATACTTAGTTTTAACATAAAGAAATGACTGAATGGACTCAGAGAGTGAAATTCAATTGAGAACCAGTGAACTGAAAAGGCAACAATTAAAAACAACTATTTGCATTCAGTCTAGTTGGCTTGTTCATCTGTACAGTTAAATGTACCTTTTATAGCTTAACTCTACCTGCTAGTCTCCACTAGGGACAGGTATAACTTGCACAGTGTATGTATACCTGGTGAGAGAATGTCAGAGAGTTTGGAAACTTTAAGTAGACCTGTCTGAAAGGGAAAATACGATACTGTCGCCACTGTGATAGCAGAGAAAGCGGGGTTATGTATGATATATGTCATTGAGAGAGAGAATTAAAGGAGTCTATGAAAGGTTTATGGTGCTTGGAGAGGAGGGAGTCTCCGGAGCTCTCTCTTTCCTACATAAACATACAAGATCTGACTGCAATGAACTTCCCCGAACCGCCTGAAAACCCAAGCAGGATGCTTTATAATCAGTGAGAACCTAAAAATGCTAAGTACTCCCCCGTCAGGGAGAAAACAAATTTGTTTGCAGAGTAATCACCACAGGAGCTCAGTGGTGCTAGAAAGCAAGATTGCTGTTTCATTTCAGATTGCAAACATATCAACACCAAAAGTCTTTAATTATTTCGATCGGTATGCCAATTACTGACAGAAATGCGTTAGTGTAAGGCTTTGTAAATTGACCTGATGTTTATAGAACCGAAAGCCAGTATTTTGATTCCAGGAAAATGCTCACAACAGGCTTTTATTGTAATTTAATATTATGGTTCCTTTTTTGTGTAGTTATTCATTCATGGAGTCTATCTTGCTTTACTACTATACAGAATGTATTTTATTATAGCACTGCTTCTGACCGTTTATTGAATATTAATGCCTTAATGGTTTGAGTGTTTGGCTTTTCTTTCTCAACTCAGTTTTGCTTCCCATCTTTGAAACAAATGCTGGTTCAGGTCAGATATTCAATTGTGTCTGCTGCACTGCCCACCATTCGGTGCGACAATGACAGAAAGGCGATTTTAAACTAAACTTCAAGATTCATCCATCCGTCTGTTCCTTCTTTTCCTGTGCAGTGTCAGGGGATGCAGGAGGATGTCCTATCTCACACCCTGGACAGGTCGCCAGTCTAACACACATTGGGCTACCTTACATAGATAAAAAATGATTTACACGAATATACAACATAACATGCGTAATTTTGAGTCTCCATCTCACCAAACCTATATGTATTTGGACTGTGGGAGAAAACCCGTGCAGACACAGAGAGAACATGCTAATGCTACAGAGAGGACCAGAAGGCTTGTGGAGTTTAACCTTTCTTGTTAGGTGCTGCCTTAACGTTAAGATACCGCACACTACCACTGATATTATCTTCTCTAGGCATAAGCCTGGAGGGGATCATGCGTTTGGTTGTGTGTGCGTGTGTGTCTGTGTGTCCGTGTGTGCATATGTCCGTGTGCCTGTGTGTCTGTGTATTGGTCTGCAGCTAATCTCACTCTCTTAATATTTTTTGTGTACATTTATGACTGTATGCCCGACCTCTCGTGATTGCGGTGATTCACAATTTTTGAAAAACCTGTTCTATAACGCCATTTCTTATGATCCTTATGATTTTCGTCTTTTCAGCAGTCCTCGCCATTTAACGATATGCGTTAGGACATTGCATAAGGTATTTCCAGCTATCAGCTTGGCTAAAAACAAGGAAAAATGGGACGTTTTCCATCAACAGCCTTATTGTGGGCACCAAAAATGTACAATTGGTGGCTATCAGGCGACCATGAGGCCAGAAGGAGGTGATCTGCATCATACAAGGAAAGTCGAGTCCAGAGAAAACGGCTGTAGTGAGTGTATGTTTGTAATAATGTGTGGTCGATTGTTAAAGTTCTGACTTAAAATGGATCTACAGTGCACCGCTGCAGGGCTCAACATGAACTTTTTGAGGCACTCAGCACTCCTTCGGGCAAGTAAATTTATCTTTCACTCGTCTAGGCACAAAAGTCATTTGTCCGGGTAAAAATGATAATAATTAGGCTACTTTTTAAAATTTTGTTTGCGAATTCAGACTTCAGATGAACAAACAGTTGAAAGCATCCAAACAGTGTCAACATATAAATGATTCAATTTATGAATTTTATTAAAGCCATTACTTCCCTGTTAAGTCTGTTAAACTATTTCAGATTTTTTTTTTTTTTTGCTTAAACATAATTTGTGTACTTTCTATCTTTTGGTTAAACAGAACGGGGAATAAGACTTTTGGCTCTGGGAAGTTGTGATGGATAAACAAATTTTTCTAACTTTTTACAGTTAACCTACTTTTAGAAAGCTGTGGTGACTGTTGAAGAGTTTGTAAATTTTTTATTAATATTAGGGTCTATTTTTAGTTGTTTCCAGACAAGGTGCCCCATATACAACTTGGGTTAGCAGCTAGCCCCCACTTTAACTCACTTTGTCTGCCTGGCACAGCTCAGTGAGGCTGAAATAAGCTGTGTTGGCTGTCTCCTGGTTGAGTTATAGCAGTCTTAGTGTGTATCCATGTTTGTTTAAGTGTTTTATTTTTTTATACGAGACTGCAGTTTGAGTGTGTCCTAGCCTATGCTCCCAGCAGGCAGCGGCTAGCTGTTGCTAGCGTGCTAGTTGTAATATGTGAGGTGAAAGCGGCTTTCTCTCTGACGGGCATGGTTGGGTCTGGTTGGTGCTACTTCTATGTCAGCCACATGCAGGATGGGTTTTTATAAATTGATCATTCTGCCAGTTAAACCCCTGCTGTCACCCCTCCAAGTGAAGAAAATCCATCCAGAGGACACCAAGTTCCCCAAACGAGCCAAACACACTCCAACAAACAAACATCCAAACTAGCTGTCAGGAGGAAAATAACAACACCAAATCTCTGGCTGAAAGCAGGTAAAACAACAGGCAGGAGTCCCGGTTTGAACTAAATTCACAGAAAGTGAGCTAAATAGCTGAAAAATGAGTGGGACATAATGTGAAGACACATGTTTTTTTTTTTCGTTTATGACTTTTAACTTGTCTGGTGGGGCAAGTAAATTTCTCTTCCACTTCCCCTACAGAAAAAGTTTATTTTCAACACTGGTTAGACACGATACAATATGAATAAACCCCTGTTTCTGTTATCTTTGCTGCCATCTTGACCACAGACCTGGCAGAGATCTGCACTCTTCTAGTTTCCTTTGTGTACACGCAGACCAGTGGAGGCATAGAAGACAGAATACACCATTGTCCTGCAGTCCAGTGTCGGTTCTCTTGAAAAACAGCAATTGCACAAAAACAATATGGCATGGCTTCTCCTTGCTAAGTGATAAAACTTTGCGGTCTTCTGTGCTCTAATAAGTGTCACAATGGACAAGGAGGAAGTCATTGTTGAGGCATAAAATCAGTCCCATGTATGTTATCTTTACCTTAGCCGCACACACCCGATATCACTTCTTAAATGGCCTGGATTCAAGAGCGAAAAACTTCCTGTGTTCTTAATTGTGAGACTTACATTTCAGGCATTACAAAGATATTTTAGACAAAAAGACTCCTGCATCCAGGGCAGCACTACAGTTCACTTTATATACTTTCTATTATGCTACATTTATTGTATGATCTTTGTGTGCAAGGGATGTCAAAAAATATACATAATGTGGTTCACTGCTGCACTCAAACATGCAGTTTTAGATGCAGTTTAACTTAAATCTTGTAGATATTTTTGTCAAGTTATGAGTCATTTTATGTCGCGCAAAGGTACAATGGATCTATTTAAGGAAATATCACAATTTCTCGGTCACTTTTTGGGAAGCAAACTTCCCAGTTAAATATGAAAAGCAGCTGTTTGTCTAATTACAGTAAACAACTGAGTTGAATTTACAGTTTATAGTTTTTATTTGTGAGCTGGCACATCTGCATACAGTGGATACAGAGGAGTTCAGGGAAATTACCTTATTCCCATTATGCCTGTTGTTGTTTGTGTGTTTCACTGCTTTCTGACCCTGCAGCTGAGCCTCATCTTGGTTTCTCTGCGGGGTGCTGCACACACCTGTGGGGTAAATCAACAACAGATATAATGTGCAAATACAGCAGAATACATTGTTTTTTTAATGCCTCTGTATCAAATCTCCTATTTACTACATTTACTATCACCACTTATATAAAGACACCACTATCACCACTTCACATGCACTCTTCTCTTTTTTTGCTCCTCACTCAGGATGACCCTCTTCCATGTCTGTCTGTCCTTCCTATAATCATTCTTTTTTTTTTTTTTTTTGGTCCATCTGTCCATCCGTACTTATTTGGTGCATGCACCTGCTCCCCTAACCCTCTCTCCTCATCTCCATAGGGAGTAGTGTGATTGAAATGTGTTATGTATGACCTTGTGTATATGTGTACTCAAACACATACACACGCTGACCCCAGGTGCTGCCTTTCCAATATTCCGTCTCTCTTGTATGATTTGGTTGTAGGGTGAATTAAGGGTGAATACCACTCTCACACACACAGACACACACACACATAAACACACAAAGGAATATACCTCATGGATTAGATTTAGTCATTTGGGTCAGTCAGTGGGAATGTTTTAAAAGAATGAGCTGTGGTACACCTCCACACACATAGAATACATCAATACACATATAAACAAATACCTGTGTGTGTCCACATATACATCATACACACACACACATACACACACACACACACACAGGCTAAGGTCATTTTCTTTTTGTGTATAGTGGCTCAACTGTTTTAGTATAGTGGAATACCTTATATTCCTTATTGGAAAAACTCTCAAACACACACAAACACACCACAAAACAATTTATCTGGGGGTCAGCTGTTGTGGTCAAATGGAATATATTTCTTATATTGGATAAAATATAAACCAGGCTTTTCATCTGTGGCCTGCAGACTGAGTGGAATAGTGTTATTATTACACCGGTGTGTGTGTGTGTGTGTGTGTGTGTGTGTGTGTGTGTGTGTGTGCGTGTGTGTGTGTGTGTGTGTGTGTGTGCGCAAGCGTGTATAAGAGAGTGAGGTATTTGTACATGCAAAGTCCCCTCAATACTCTCCTAGTACTACTACTGCAGCAACTTTGTGCAAATGAAAGATTAAAAATTCAATAAGCTAATATAATACAAATTGGCCTCGTTAAAACGTTTCTGGGTTCAGATCGCCAGGATAAAGTGTTCGTATGATGTTTTCCATAAACATAAAATAAACATAAAATGGTCTGTCAAAAAATCAGCACGGTCTATTAAAGTATAAAGTCTTACAATAGTGCCAAAGCAGTATTTGTGTTATTACAAACAGCTGCCATTAATTACACTGTAGGGGAGCTGGTGAAATCATCATCTGTACTGTTTTATAATTGACCCAGGCAGTTATGAACAATTACAATTATGTTGCTGCACCATATTTGGCTTTGTTTTATTCTTAATTTTATTTTATTCATACATTTTATTTATTCAGCTTTTTATGGGCTTACTTAATGTTGTAATAATATTACTTAATATATAGCAGAGTATAGAAATACATACACAGCTTCTGAAGTCATATTTTCTTTTCTTAAAAAACTTATCTCAATGTAGGAATGTGGTAGCCTCCTTTTCACATGCCCTTCATACCTGTGAACTCCAGACTGTTTGCAGGCTCTGAAACACACACACACACACACACACACACACACACACACACACACTTGTATGTGCTTGTCTTACCCTCTGGGGCTTTTCTTCATCAGATAAAAGATAAATCAACAGTTTTTGTGCACATTATGTACTAACAACTTCTCACATAATTGCCTGATGGCCATGATATGCAAAAATTACCAAATTGCTCCCCTGCCATTGGCTGTACTTCCATCCCTATGCAAATCTTATGCAAATTTTACTTTCCAGAGATTTCCCAATAGCAGCTTTTTCTTTGTGCGGTTGGAATTTACAGGCACTTAAATGCTGAATCATTTAATGTTACCTAAGGCTACTTTCCCACACTCATGCAGAGAAAACACACATGTTTGAACCCATGAATAGATAATGCAAAATCTTCCTTTAAAAAGTACATTTTCAGACTGTTGGCAGTCATAGTATTCTATGTGGCATGTTTTTAGGAGATTTCAGGACACTGTCAACTGCTTCATGCTCCGCTGTATGTATATCTTGCTCGCTTGCTATCTGAAAATTGAGCTGCAGAACAAAAAAGTATTAGTTGACCTGACTGAATATCTCAAACCTTTGCTCAACTACTGTCAGAGCAGTCTGCATCTCACTACAAAAATGTGACCTTAACTTGATGGGGTCACTTTTATCTGCAAGGTAGTGTAGACATTCTTGCAATGATTTACTGTCTGGCAAACCTACAATCTCTATCCTCATGATTTAATTTTTTTTTGTATTTTGAAAGTGATTTGCAGCAATGTCTATTCAGGGAAGCAAACTGAACAGCTTGCTTATAGTTTACACCACACAAGTGAACATAATACAAACTGAAAGGAAAGAACTTCATGAGCCTCGCCTTTGGCAACAGGGTGACTTGCGAGGGCTTTGTGGATTTCTTTGCTGGTTTTATTAAATACTGTTTTAGGTAAGGCCAAGTAAAATGTTTCTGCCTTGCAACAGAACAATACTTTGCCATCCCATTAAGTTGGAATCTTTGATTTACTTTAATCATCAGTGGCATGCTCGAAATTGTTTGATATTTGTTTGTTTTTGCAATAATTATTCTTTTTGGGTTATTTCCATTTCTGCCCTTCTGACTTTTATCTGAACCAGATACTACATGTCAGTCCAAGAACTGATTTACTGTTTCAAATTGTCTTCATCTCCTCATTCACTCCCAGGTACAGAGTCGTCCTTTTAACCACTCAGTGACAGGAAATGTGGGCAATCATCATCGTTAACACATCTATTTACTGTCACACCTTTGATATTTTTCTCTGTAGCCACTATTTCCTGTCAGAACAGCTTGCTAAAGCAAAAACACTCTGCTCCCTTGTGGGGCCAGATTTCTTTTTTTTTTTTGCATTTACCCCAACAATTATGGTGCTTTCAAACAACCACAACTGTTCAGAGAAGGCCTTGCTCCACAGCTGTAGCCCCAGGGTCCAGACTGTAACACTGCAGCACATGTGGCCCTAAAGTACTTTAAGAGCAAACACACACCACTCAGGAAGCCCTGTCTGAAACGGTGCATTCACTGACAATGTGAACTGGCACAGATCTTCTCATGTTCTGCTGCTGACCACGACCATGTCAATCTTTTGCCACTAGATGAGTTGAACTCGCTGCAGTGTGTGTCTGTAGACACACACGGTGGATCAGGAACAGTTGCTACAGTTGTCTGAAAGGGCCTGACAGGTTTAAAGCTACAAATGCCAGCATATTAGTTATTAGTGTGGGCATTTGGACAAAGTCCATGGCTTCCTCTCTTTGAAAAGCATGCAAACACAGAGCAGGCTGTATGTGTCATATCCAAACACACTAAAGGTCATTGTTCCCCCAAATAATGAGATAAATATTTAATATAGTGCTGAAATGATTCAACAATGGGTCCCATAACAGAAACGTATTGTAATAGTTTAAACTATCAATTAATCATAAAAGTACCAAACATGTAGCTTAATATGACTATCAAATAACCAGTGTTTCTCGCTACTGATCAAAGTAAGAAACATTACTTTTTACTTGTAATAACTGACATTTTACAGACTGTGTAAAATGTAATGTAATGTAAAATAGTAATCAATGGATTGGGATATAGTGAAAATAATAGTCAAAGTAATACACATGTATGAGACAGTTCATTGGAAATCTCATCCAATTCAGAAGCTCTCGTGCAAAAAGAAGCTTTAAAATTAAAATGCCAAAGCAGTGAAACCTCCAGGATGTTCGTGTTTCACTGTCTCACTGTGTTTTTATCTGTGTACTGGTAAGTTGTGCTGACTCTGTAGATAGGATTGTGTTTTACAGATGTTTGTATCTGTCTCGACTGTGTGCGTGCGTGCGTGCGTGCGTGCGTGCGTGCGTGCCTGTGTGCGTGCGTGTGTGTGTGTGTTAAATTGATGGAAAGCTTGTTACTTATTGTTGGTCTAGAAAACCTCCCTCGGGACAGAGAGGAGACAGAAAACACACAGCTGAGACCACTCCTCCTAGTCCTGCGTGTGTGTTTGTGTGTGTTAGTGTTAGTTGCCGAGACAAATAAAAGTAGTCAGAACGGGCACCCTTTCCTAGCTCAAAGTATTTCCCTCTCCACGTCTTTCTCTTACGAAGACATAGATTTCATACTTTTACATACTTTTGCTTCACGATTATTCATATTTTTGGCCTTTTTTGTCGTGTCATCTCGTCCCAGAATAAATGATTCCTCACAACATGCGAAGGCCCAAACAAACAAACCCAAACAACACATGATTCATGTCCTACCAGTGTGACTCACATTGTTTTACTGCTTTTATGAGAAGCGCAGCTGTACTTCTGTTTTATGACTCTTCATTAAGTCTAGCTTACTGTCTGATACAGCTAACACCCCCCCAAGGCCCAAACTGCTGAGCATTCATCTTTAAATGATAATGTGGTTTCTACATCCAGTGGTAAAGAAGTCCAGAAAAATTGAAAGATGTTATAAAACCTCAACGCCTTAAATGTTTAAAAAAAGAATGAAAACATTACAGATTAAAAGCTGTGACAAGGCCTTGTTTGTTACAGATTTGTTGTCATACAGGACTTTATCGGGCTTATTTCAAACTCTTTGCAAAGTGGCATTATAAAGCTTTTAAATTCAACTTATTGAAATCTGAACACAAAGACTCACAAGTGATAAGTCTGTATGTGCAGCCGAGATATTGATTGTTCAGTCAACATAAGAATAATGAATAGACGTTTCTTTATGTAGGTTTTATTTGACATCAATCGATGAATGGAGTTGTCACTTTACATTTTATCCTTGGTCCAGAAACACTATATATGTGTGTGTGTGTGTGTGTGTGTATTTTGTTGAGAGTGAGGCACAGAGAAAAAAAGTTAACCAATGGCAAGTTGTGCTGTGCTGTGGTCGGTGATC
The DNA here is from genome assembly GCF_963924715.1 of Thunnus thynnus. Lineage (NCBI taxonomy): Eukaryota > Metazoa > Chordata > Actinopteri > Scombriformes > Scombridae > Thunnus > Thunnus thynnus. The sequence continues at coordinate 21,464,960 of NC_089526.1, forward strand.
TCCCCTCTCTCTGCATACCGGCACCATCTGTGTGTGTTACAGAAAGTATTGCAGGTGTGTATTAGATTTACTAATGCAGGAACACAGTGTATGTGTGTGTGTGTGTGTGTGTGTATGCTTGACTGCAGCAGGGAAGTGGATTTTTAAGTGAAATATCTGGTTCAATGTGGCGTAAAGAACCAAGTTTTTAGCTCTCCACCACCGCCGTGCCATATCCCCCCCGAGTATGTGTTTCTTTGTGTGTGACAGTTCTCCTGGCAGTGCCATGCAAAGCCTGCCACCATCGCCTTGAGTAGCAGCTGAGCTTAACATCACAAGGAGCAACAGACTGCTCTCTCTCTCTCTCTCTCTGTGTGTGTGTGTGTGTGTGTGTGTGTGTGTGTGTGTGTCCAGTGATCATTGGAAAGTTTAGGTGGCTTGTAAACTCAAACCAGGCCTGTTTCTGTGGATTCTGAACATAGGTGTTAATAATTTAGCTAATTTATTTGCTGCCAAATCCAAATTGTGGCTGCTAAATTGGACTACTCCAGAGGCTTATTTGTCAAATAACAATAAGCTGTTTGATTTTCATTATTCTAAATGGATTTGATTAGATAGCCAAGGATATCATTAATACAAGATAGTGAGATGTGTTTGAATACAGTGAGTGGACTTTAGAGTTGAGATTACTTTGTTACATATACTGTTCCCAAGGTCAAGAATGGCTTACATGCTCAAATAATATAACACTGTTTTGACAATGTTAGTAATGCTAACAGCAAAATTCTAAATGCAACCAACAACCAGTATAAAACTCCATGTCCCAGGATGCCATGCAAAGCAGCCAGGACCAGCAGCCAATGAACAGAAGTTTAATTATCCAGTTTTTAGAATTTGGGGGGTTCAGAGCTGTTCAGGAGCCAGATGGGATCCACTTGGTATATTCAAGGACATCATAGTCAGATTAGCGTTATTTAGTAAGCACATTTAAAAACAGCTGACAATGCTACAAGTGTTTTAGATTTCAAGTTAAAAACAAAATAAAATAAAATAAAACAAAACAAAACAAACATTTGGTTTATTTGAGTCAGATCAGAGTATCGGAAAACGCCAAAAACTCAAAGTTCAAACAAGTAATAAAACCTTAAAACCAAATCTGGGAGTTAAATGAGGCCAGGACAGAAAAAAAAATGGCAGTTCTCTGTTCTTCTGAGAAGAAGAAAAGAAGAGTGACACAAACAAACATAAATGTGCATTAAATCAAATAACCCAATGAGATGAAAGCATTCCCAACTATTTCCAAATCTGAGAATGTGAAACCTATATACATGCAGTAAATAATCCCTTTAACTCATTAGATACCTCTAAAAGACCGAAGATCATATAAAGAATGTAAAGGAAAAAAAAAAAATCCTTTCCTAATCAAAAGAGACATAAAGGAATACTAGAGACCGATGTAGTATTGATGCATTTTTAGGATTTATTACATGGTTTTGTTTGTGTGTATGTTAGGTAGATTTTCTGTATTTATACTTCTTCTATTTTATGCTTGAGATGATGTCAATAAATGAACTGTCTCTCTTTCTGTAGATGACCCATCAGAAGCAGACCTGTGGTTGCTGAACAGCTGCACCGTGAAAAACCCTGCAGAGGACCACTTCAGAAACTCAATCAAGTACTGAAACCATCATGCACACACAAACACTCTCTCTCTCCTACGTACACAGTAAAATAGATTTTTAGGTTTTTCATGAGAATTGGTTGAAAATGAGTTCCCCCCGATTATAACAAGTTAAAATATGTTGTAAGGAATAAGGCCACATAAAGCCACACATAATTTTTGCTACATTTAAACCTAGCATCCACACACCACAAACCCCTGAAACAGAGACTTTTGATGAAATGCTGCTGACCCCGTTTTTAGTTTGAAACTCCAGGATTACATTTTAGTCTGGACGGGCGGAAACTAACACTTTTGAAAATGATGACGCAGACACCCACGCACTGTGAACAAGATGCTTGACAGCAAGGGGGTGTGCAGTAACTGTCAGCCGGTGTGAGAAGCAACAACGCTCGGTGTGACAAGCAGTGTTTGTTGCCCCTCTGCTTACCTTCAAACTGAGTCCAGTTCCTGCAGACAAACACGGCACCGTCCTCTGCTCACAAAATGTTTTACATTGAATGTTGAAACATTGTGTTGTTTTTTTTAATCAAAGAAAGTGCTTCAATACACAGTACACTCAGGCATTAGCATGAAGAAGTGAAACAGATACTGTGTAAACACTATTGCCTGAAGTGATCCTTCACATTTCGGTGAGTGATTGCACTGTTTGCTGCTGTATCAGCCAGTAGCTAAGTTTACAAGAACAAACTAAGCTAAACTCTTAGGCTACATACAGAAAGCTTTCGTTTTAGCTTGTTCATAACAGTTGGCTACAGACAAAGCACATGAAAATATCACTTTTCTACATGTTTATGCTTGTTGAACAGGCGTTTCGATATCGTGAGGCTTTTATTACACTTTCAGTAATGAGCGTAGTTGTCGTCGACTCGAGTAAAACTTTATTTTTCACTTCAGCAGCGGACAGAAGCAGCGCACCCGTAAATGACAGCAAAACACTGCAGAGAACTCTCAGCATAGTTTTCTTCTGTTCATTTGGCTTAGGCGCTCTTAAAAAACACTCAAGCACTAATGGTAGGGAAAACCCTGATTTTTATAAATTGCATCCACATTTTGGCAAATTCCACAACATTCCGTGTTTTACAGTTGATTTTTATGATCAAATTCGGCGATTCAGTCAGTGTTTTCTGCAACGCAAAAACCGTAGGGCCCTACATAAGTGTGTGTGTGTGTGTATGTGTTTGTGTGTGTGTGTGTGTATAACATGTTTTTAGCTCGCTGCTCCTTGTCAGTTTCCACCCACACACACACACTCACATACACACACACACACACGCATACTCACACACACCCACAGAGGAAGAGAGAAACATACATTTGCATAAACACAGAGAAATTAAGCTAGAAACTGTTTTGCATTTTGATTAATTTCCCTCCATCAGGGGCACACACACACACACACACACACACACACACACACACACACACACACACCTGGCGGGTGTGTGCTTTTGTGGTAGTGAGAGAGAACGAGACACTGAGCAGTCACTAGGTGACTCTGTGTAAAATGAAAATTTTGTCATTGGAAGCAGTTTTGAAGATCGACTGAAATTAAATAGCATTTTTTCATATACTACAGCACACACATCTGCTTTATAAATCACTTGTCCTGTGTTCTTCTTTGAGAAAAAATCAGAAGCCAAATAAGAGAAATGTATATTTAAAATTCTTTGGTTTTATAACGGTGCCTCCTACTTTTGCATTCATTTGATGAAACATCGTTCTTGTATCTGCCTTCATAGCTGCAGACCTTATTTCAACACAGCAAACGGTCACTCTGAGCCTGATAGCATCCTGCTACACAACACAAGAGCCACAGACTCTCAACAACATCCCACATTAGCTTTCCTGCTAAAGTCTACTTCTGATCTAGTTTACAAACATGAACACTGTCCTTAGCTCGCAGCTTAGCTTGTTGAACGAGCCACCAAACAAACATTCATTGGTGTCAGTTTGCAGGCTCGGTAGCTAATTAGTTGCTCAGCTGCAGCACATTAAACAGCTGAATGTTAAATGTACCTACAGATGTTAATTCGGTCTGGTTAGGTGTCGTTGTCGTCATTGCCCTTCAAAATCCCTGCTAGCAACACATGGTCTGCTCATGACTAATCATTTTATCAGCAGTGCATTATTACATTTGTAAAGTGATTCCTTATCTAATGATATATTGACCTCCACTCGACAGTTAATCTTAAATCTTTTGTTTTATTCTCATCAAAGTGGAGACGCATTACTCTGGCTGTTCAAGCACTAGTAAAAAAAGGAGGAAAGTGCATTCAGACTCAGATTCATTGTCAGAACTCTAAATAGTTTTGTGTACACATGGACATTTTTTAAAAAGCCACCTGCCTCAATGACATCAGGGCTGCAACAGTACAGTTGCCTAACATGGTTGAAAAGACAAATTGTAGGCTTTTTATTGGTCGGCTTTTAGATGATTTGCATTTTAGACTAAAAGCAAAATGGAGCAATTTGTTTATCTGTCACATTTTACATTTTGGATGTCTGAATCATTAGAATGGAGTGACTTATCATAAAGCAATATTACAGTTTCAAGGGTGAAGAGTTTCACTTTGCCAACTTGATCACTGCAATCTTCCTGTCTCTCCGCTTCAGCCGTCTCCTCATGCTCATTTTCTCTTTTACTGTCTTTCTGTCATGCCAATTTTTATGCAAAGAATTTTTCAATTGAAATGCGCAAAATAATAACACACTTCAAGACTTTGAAAATGTCTTTTTTGTTGATGCAAGAGTTTTTCTTTAACTTGAAATCACCCAGCTGTAATGCTAATGCAATTAATGCTCTATTCACTGGTAAGGAAACACACACACACACACACAAGGAATAAAGTTTTTCCGCCTTTCATCACTAGCTGCTTGCATGATGGAGACACAAAATGAAGGGGTACGGGATCACAGAGAATCGAAATGCCCACTTAAGTCACACTTTTTTTTTTTTTTTTTTATGCCTTAATTTTTCTTTGGCTTCTCTTCATATGATTGACGGAGAGAAAAAATAAGAGAAGGAGGCAGGCACACTGGCTGCCTCGCGCTCAGTCACACGCTGGGCGTTGTGCCTGCACCTCCTGGTACCACAAACACGAGAACTTCACACACTCATTTACACGGGCTGGGGCATCACGCCTGGTGGTGCTTAAAATGTCTTAAATTCACTCTGAAGTTATTTCTGAATTCCATGCATTAAAGTCTCCAAATTAGCAAGTTTAACATGCAACAGCATACATGGTACAGCTCCTGGCATATTAGAAAAGGTCCAACTAAAAAGATTATTCTTATATAAGAATAATTGTATGCAGTGCATCATCTCTGTACTTGTCATGGTCATAAGCTTTTCACAGCCAGACCGATCAATACTTGAGATCAGTAAAGTTTTCAGTTGCAGAGCAGCCTTTTGAAAAAGCTGATTTATCTGAACATACCACTCCTGGACAGTAAAATCTGGGGGGGGAAGCACCGAGTCTCATCATTTTAAGTACAACAATATTTCTATCTTATTAAGGCAGCACAAGATACATGATATTTGGAATAGTAGGACTGCATGAAAACTGTCATTTTCTTCACCTTTTAGCAATCTGTAGACTTTATACCACATTTTAAATTAATTTCATTGAAATATTTTGAAACATTTCTTTTATAATTAATGTCTCTGTATCATACATTATTTAATATATACTATACAGAGTGGTTGTACTGAATATCATGACTTAATTTATTTTTTCTGTTGAATTACTTTTTAGAAAATCTTATTTGAAATGTATATTAACATACCCTCTACTGTAGGCCACATAAGACTGATGGTGTTTTCAGTATAATATTAGTAATGAGGCTGTAATGCGGAGCTTATCCTCTTGGTTTTTATTGTGCTTTCGCCACCTATTTAGAAGTTCCTCACATAAACAGGAAGAAATGTGTTTGTCTATTGGATATGGCCCTCACAGGTAATAATGTATTAACCTTGAATGCTGTCTAATTATGTGTATGTGTGTATGTCTCACCTCTCTACTTTCTGTCTTGGAGGGGCAGTTGGAGGCCAGCGCATGTTAACTAACAAGCTGTGCTACGCTATGGTGCTCAGCTTGCGGTTCTTAACACACTTTCCAGTAAAAGAGACTGTCATTAGCCCTGCTGTTAGGCTTTGTCACAGCTCAAAGTTAATGTTGAAGCAGACCGGCCAGACCACCCTCTTTGTTGGAAGTTTTTTTTTTTTTTTGTAATAATCCCACTGAGGAAGGGAGGGTTCATAAACTCTTGTATGACTTCCTGTTAAAGGAATAAACCTTTCTAAATTATTATTTTTAAAACCTGTGATTGTTAGATTCACATTTCTTTTAGATTTGTATGTCGAGGTGGATGCGATAAATACATGTATGTGTGTGGGAACGCAGGCGGTGTTATGCTGTTTTCTTACTTTACCTCGGAGAATTAACTCAGGTCCTGTTTATGTAAAGAGCACTTTGTAGCCCATATTGTCACGCTGTCCCTTATTACTTATGTGAGTGTATGTACATTTAAGTGTAAAACAAATTGTCCCCCATGGCTGTGTCATGTGGGACATAATGTGCCACCAACACACATTCTCACACACACACACACACATACACTGACACAAAACTAACCATCAGTGTCCTAGTAAATGAGTTGAGGGGTTTTAAATGGAAGCACAGGGGCTTTCAGCAGTCCTCTATCATGGTTTGGAGAGACGCAGTGAAAAGACGGTTTATTACTTCTGGAGAACTGGGGCTTAGTTGGCATCCATGCCAAGTGTGTGGGATAAGTAGTTGTGTGTGTATGTGTCTGTGTGTATGTGTGCTTGTGGGGGTTGTCAGGTGGATGGATGCCCAGGCAGCTTGGGTGAGAGTGTGTGTGTGTGTGTGTGTGTGTGTGTGTGTGTGTGTGTGTTTAGTGTGGAGGGTTAACCCATGAGAGAATGCTAGCAAATATGCATATGGAGTGTATGCATTCTGTATGTACTTTGAAAAACCACCTAACAATATTGATTGATCCTGAAGCTAAAAACACAGCTGTTACATTTGAGGTCCGTATGTGTGTCTGTGTGTGTGTGTGTGTCTGTGTGTGTGTGTGGCTTTGTGTGTGTGTGTCTGTGTGTGTGTGTGTGTCTGTGTGTGTGTGTGGCTTTGTGTGTGTGTGTCTGTGTGTGTGTGTGTCTGTGTGTGTGTGTGGCTTTGTGTGTGTGTGGCTGTGTGTGTGTGTCTGTTTGTGTTTTTTTTTTTAATTTTTATGTGTCTTACTCAGAACTAAGACTTGCATGTGTCCTGCTCAAGGACACTTAGGCAAGGTTCAAGATTAGTTTAGAAATAATGCTGTCTATGATTAAGATGAAGTCCAGTACATTAATTGTGTACTTAATAATTTCTTTCTGTGGTATTTTATAGGGTGGGTGAAAATAAGAATTGAGACTCTTCTACAATCTGAATTTATTAACAAATGTCAAAAAACAATTTTCTAAACGTTAATTATGTGATGTTGATGGAACGAAAAAGGCTGAACTCAACTGCGAGGGCAGTACAGCACCTGGACAGTCTATAGCACACACATGCTATGAGTTATTTTGTCATTCATCTTTAAAAACAGACATCTGGGTGCATTTTTTGATTTAATGACTAAATAATTACCTTTGCAAGACGAACATGAAGTATATTGTGAATACTTTACATGCCAGAAATCAGAGACTAGCTCCAACACTAAGAAACGAGAGCAGCTGCACTTAAAAACTTAAACCAACTCTAGCGGGGTGCAGAGTCTGTTTCCGTTCAGTGTCTTGGACAACGATGTCTTTCCCCGGAGCTAAGGGTGCAAGCAGAGAAGCTGCTCTCTACTGCTGGAGTCATGACATTAATAACAACACAGTGGAGCACTCTGCCTCCCCTTACTCCAGAGTCAACACACCAGCTTCTGTTTTTACAAGTCATTTAACCGGAGATGTTGGTCAGTAAATTACAATTTCATTTTGTTATTCTCATACAGGCAGAAGACTGTAAAATGTTTTCAAATTCTTTAAGTAATGTAGTTAACTTGTTAAAATCAAAAAGCTACAGACCATTTATAACTGCCAGTTATGTTTCATATTGTATTTCAGTGAAATAAGGACACCAGTTAATGTTTTGGCTCACAGTTTACTGGAGCAAGAAACTAAAATTAGTTCCCCCTTTTCTATTCATTCAATTGAGAATCAGTTTTGAATTGAGAATCGATTCTGAATCAAATCGGACACCAGGAATCAGAGTTGAATCGAATCATGAGATTCCCAAAGATTCCCAAAGATTCCCACCCCTAGCATTTTACTACTTGTACAAACTGTTTCCCTCAGCCTTTTGACTTGAAGTGGCATCATTTCCTACAGCATGCAGGGGTGAATCAACTTGTGTGGGAGATGGGATTCCTTCCAGCTTCTCCTTTAGAGTAATGGCATATTCCACCCTGCTGTTCAACTCCTTCAGCAAGAGTCCTACATCAGGACCTCACTCAGTAGCATAAACTGCTAATAGAGCAGCTTCTGAATGCTAAAACGTCAATTAGTATGGATATTTTGGCGTGCATGTGTGTGCGTTTGAAATGCCGCAATCTATAGTGTAATTCAATGTCAGAGACCTCTCAAATCAATGAACGCGGAATGCATTAAAGAAACAGTTGCTCAACAGCATGTAATTAAACTGCTATGTGTTTGCGGGAATATTTGTGTGTGTGTGTGTGTGCGTGTGTGTTGAATTTCTCCACTTGGCTGTCTCTAGTAATTTGTATGATCAAGGGAATGTATGCTTAATGAATTAGAACCAAACTCAGAGTTCTGTACTTCTGTTTTCAAAATACACCAATTCCCACATTATATTTACATTCATTTCAATATAATTTTAATATTCATGAACCAACCATAAGAAAGAAAAAATCATTAATGTTAATTGAAAAGGGACACACAACACACAGAATGAACTCTTGGAAGAAGTCCAAAGTGTATGTGCTGTGCTTATATTGTGTATTTATAACAGATGTGTAGGCTGGGTGGTGAATATGTATTATGGCCCCTGGCTACAGGACAGTCTATTGTTGGCTCTGTGTTGTCTTGGCAGTAGTTGTTTTGCAAATTTAGTGCCATCAATTGTAGACCACATGCTGCCAAAAATTGGAAAACTGAGCTAAAGGAAGTAACTGCTTTACACAGCAGATACAGGCCTACATATTGCATCAAAAGATTAAACTGAAGCAGAAGAATAGGCTTTTGTCTTAGGAGGCGTTCAGACCGATATTAGCTCTGCGTGAAAAAACCGCAGTCCTCTCATTCATTTGAATGCTAGCGGTGTGTTGATGGTGCCAATGCAGAGGGCTTGGCAAAACAATGTAGGGTTGTCCGGCAAAAAAAGTTGAACCGGGCTCAACTTTTTCCTGCCAAGTAACGCAACATTATCCAGCAAGGCGCTGCGTCGGCCAGTCGCATACATGCAACCGCAGATTCCTGGTGAATTACTTTGTTACGTGAACGCTGTATTCAACTGTTTACCCCGCGATCATTGCGACAAATGATGAAACCATTGCTGCCATCATTACTTTCCAGAGTTGTAAAATCTTGTCTGTATTACAAACCGCTGTACTGCTGTGTTTTGGCATCTTGAAATACATTAATCTGTAGACTGCCTGGATTGTATTTCATTGTCTCATCGGTACGTTAAACTACATGCCCCCACCGATGCAGCCCCATGCATTGTTTGGTCTGAATACAGCCTTAGTTATGATTGTGTATTAGTAGTTAAGTAGCATCTGAAGTAATACTATTTCATAATTAATTCTATTTACTAATCATGGTAAAAAAGACTAATGAATATAAATGCTAGAAATAAAACCCAAGTGCAGTGTTTTTTTTTTCTCACAATCACTTTCATCCCAGCACTCCCCAGTGCCAGCACTTTTCTGCCAGAGAAAAAGGCCGTATGGAAACACGCCCTAACTTGACAAAGCATCACAGATGCTGAGATGATATATCGTGCAGCCCTACTTAAAAGCCCTGAATACATTATAATATGTAATAGAAAACTACAGTTGATTGCATTTTCAGTTTGTGTGAGTTGATAAATTGGTCATATATGTCTTTCTGGTACAAGAACGAGTCTTAGTATAAGTTTATGAAATTCACAAGTCCAGAGCGTATGTACCATACATTCATAGTGGAGTTACAGGTGGTGATTATGCATTATAGCCCTTGGCAACATGCTGATTAGTAAGATGTCCACTGACGTCGGGCAAGTGATTTTATGTCATTGATCTCTGACCACATATTTACCAGAGGCAAAAGGTCACGCTTGGCAAATCAAATCATTAAAGTGAAAATCCACCTTGAAACAAAATTTACATGTTATTCCACAGGCCTTACATTTTCTGCCTGCATCCCAGAGCCTTAACAACTCTTTCCAAAACCCGGAGTCCAGAGAGCTGAGGCTGCAATCTGTCAGTTGACAAATCTTTCAAATGACAAAACCTGAGCTGCTCCATTAATAATGAATCAGTGACTGACCTCAAAACCATGAATACTGCTCACACACACACACACACACACAAGCACATAAATACTGTATGTATTAGTCTGGTTTGTTTTTCCAAGAATCAGTCAAAACTCTCTTACATTGGTTTGTGGTCAAGTGACATGTTTCCTTTTTTTACAGTGCTTATAATGCATTGAGCTGGCCTTACAGCTTGTTGTTTTTAAATGAGCTGACACACTGAAAGTGACTGACATTAAGGCCAGAAATGTTTGCTTTTTCATCAGGACATGACAGTGAGGTATAAACAATCTAAAATCTGCAGTGACCTTTTGAGTTGTTTACTAAGGGCAGTTGTTATATGTCTATGTTCAGTGACTCCCACAGACAACCAGGCATGGATTTGTGGCTGGGCACACACGAATACACACACACACACACATACAGAGAGAGAGAGAGAGAGAGAGAGAGAGAGAGAGAGAGAGAGAGAGAGAGAGAGAGAGAGAGCTTGCTGCCTTGGGCTGGTTTTGGTGCAACCAAGGGATTGGCATTAAATCTGTCAGTTCTGCAGGGCATTAGCCTACATTTTGGGGTACACACAGACACAAAAATCCTCAAAGAGAGGGAGACACGGACTGACAGACACAGGGAGTGAAAGAAGACATATATAGAGAGGGGATGTAAAGAGAGTGTAGCTGAGTTCAGGTTCGCACCAAGGCCAGGGCTGGCTCATACATGACCTTGCTTCTAACATGTTTTCATCTGCATAGTTAGACTGCACTCTACATTTTCTGTGTTCTGCTTTTCTCAGGGATGGATTAGAATCAGTATTTTGTGTAGTAAGGTGGTTATGTTATGTTTTATTTATAAAAAAGGTCATTTTTACTGCTCTCTGTACTGTTCTGTTTCCTTTTGTTAAATTAGATTAGATGTTTTGGTTTTCATGTATTTAGTGAATAGAGAATAGCAGCATTTTTACAACATAATGGTTTCCAGGATGAAAGACTGAACATTTGAGCAGGCTTAATGACTTTATTTCTGTGTAGATTTAAGGTCATGCACAGTGGTTAAAACAGACTTCATTCAGCAGGTGATAAGCAGTTCAGCTCTGCCGTGTTCTTTTTTGCTCTGTTCTGTTTTCGTAACGGTAAGGTGAAATGCCTTAAGGTCACGTATGATTCAGTATGATGTGAATGGTCAAAACAAGCATTCTCTTCCATTGTCATCAAATACAACCATGTCAGATCTGTGATTTATTCTTTGTAAAGACCTTGAGACCTTGAGGCTCGGCTCTGTTCTCCTTACAAATGTACAGGAGCTATTATAGAAGTATGCAAGCCCTCCTGTGCACTGTATGCAACGGTATTGTTCCATGTTCCAACCTGCTGTATCTGTCTGTCTGGTACTTCATAAGTCACTTCCAGTGTTTGTGGTGAGCTTTAACTGTTTAGAGTTTTCTAGTCAGCCTATTTTAACAGCATTTGAAGGTATTAACTCTGTTACCTGCTCAAGATGTAAATAGATGCCTGGCATGAAACCTTCACCTCAATAATTCACTTCTCCACAGTGCAGAAAGTTCTCTGGCTCTATGATAGACCCCCTCCCTCCCTCCCTCCCCCCCCAATCCAGAGTAGCTCCAGCTTTGATCTAAGTCGCATTAACATGGACCTGTTAACAGGACTTTTAGCAATAAGCAGGTCAATATCTAGCCTTCCAGACCCAACAGACTTATCCTTTTAAAATCATTTACTTGCTGTCAGGCTAGATTTTTAGTAGTCTTCTCTCTGCTTAACCCCTAAGACATTCAACAACAGTCAGACCCAATTTTGTGCGAGGAATGCTGAAAGTAACACTCTTGCCTTTTTTCTTTTTTTTTTTTTTTAAAGCTTGTTTATCAGAAAAGGTGATAGGCAAAGCAGGCATCAGAAGGGATGAATGTAATGTGATGAAAGGCTAATAATGTTTAAATCCCTGTTCCTAATGGACTTGACTTTTATCAGCTTCTATCGGCTTTGAAAGACCAGGTATTATGTCCTCTTATTTCCACAGCCGCTGAAAAGTATTTTATATGGCTCTAGTAATGGAATGCCAAGTCAGAGGTTATTATGGTATTATCTGGTAACTATTGGGACAGAACATTAATGTGGACATTGAATATAACAGCAGTAGTACAAGGGAATCCTCGCTCTGTCTGAACCATTAAAGTTTTTTTTGATTTTACTGTAGGGAGGCAAGTACAATTTCACACAATCTTAAAACGCTCATCAGGATCATTTACAGTAAGCAGATTTTTCATTCTTTGAATAATCCTAGCTGATAAGCAATTTAAATCACAGTGCCAGGACGAGAAATACCCCCAAGATTGTTTGTGCATGTATTTGTCTTCAACTGGAAACAACACACAGTTAAAAATCATAGAGTTGCTATTGGTTAATAGCCTGACTCCACGCTATTTCTAAATATATGCCTCACAGAAATGTACACACATGCAAATGGGACATTTATTTCCTGTATATGCATTCAGAGGGTGCCAGTTATTGGAGATTATTAGAGGACCAGCAGACCTCTGGAGCAGTACAGGATGTGTTGTTGTGATTATTTCCGACAGGTTCTGTGTCCCAGCCGATACAGTATCTGAGCATCTCTACTCTTCTTTGGTTCATGCATTTATGGATGTATTCTATTCTATACCGCATTTGTATGTGCATTCTGATGTTTACATATAGTGTGTTTGTGGCTGAACTCCCCTCACAAACAACCTGTCACATCTACTTTATAAAGTGGGTTTTGAATGCAGGGCTCAGCTCAGTATGGGGCTCTTGTATCAAAGTTGGAATGGGCGTGCATATATGTGTGTGTGTGTGTGCTCCCGTTCGTATGTGGCTAAAATGCAGGCCTGCTCACAGTATGGGACTAAGGGCCTGAGCCAACAGACTGTCCCACCATCCAATTGGATCTTGTTAAACATGCCTTTACTCTTGCTTCTGCCTTGATTCTGCTTACATGCGGTGTTACCCATGTTGACAAATGGTAAGACCAGCCAGCTAAATACAAATCATGAATAATAAAATGTGTCTGGGAAGTGGCAAAGTGCACATCCCAAAATTTTCTTCACATATAACTCCACAAACCGTGCTTCATGATTTCTAAATAATTCACGTGGATAATTTTGATACTACTGACAGTTTCTTAACAAAATATATATTTCAGGCTCGCTATTTACATTTCATGGTGAACGTTGTATTCTCCAGTGTGTCTTTATTTTGTTGTGTTACTCTCGGGATGTGTGCACATGAGCGATCCCTTAAATAAATGGCTGCATAATCACAGCCTGTCACATTGTTGCTGTCCTTATAAGGTCTTCCTTTACAGCAGTCACAAACAACTCCAGCCTTTCATCCGTTCAGACGGCTGGGCTCTTAGGGCACCCCACCGAGCTCCAGCCTTTTCGCTGATCCTCGATTGTGGATTTAAGCCATAAGAGGCCGAGTTAATATAGGATGGAAGATAAAGAGGGAACCTTTCACCCCGATGTGTTGCAAGTCACTGGGTTTCCGTAGTCGAAGCCCAAGTTAAATTCTACAATTTTGTAAAGGGATTGAGTCAGAGCGTGGTTTCGGGGCTTTAAAGAATCTCTTATCCATATTGAAGGACTCAGTGATCATGTCGGCCATTTTAACTTCTATAGGAATGCGACTAAGATAAGCAGGAAATAATATTTGAATAGGAGAAGGAGGAAAGTGTCATCACCTTGTGAATTATACTGAAATAGTGTCTACTTTAGCCATTTTAGGAGTAGCTCTCCTAAATCTCATGGCACAAGACAGTCAGATTAAAATTAAAGCCAAAGTGCAGGAATAGTAGGGCAATATGTTTTTCACCATGGTTTCTCTTACTGCAATTATACATTATGGCTTTCAACATTTGTGAAAGGATGGGTCTGGAAATGGGACCTTCTATTTATATTTAACTTTGGGTAGACAAACAGTGGAAGGGTGTGTGTGACACAGAGAGGGAGAACATATCCTTGATTTTCTGTGCTGAAGGAGGGTTTAAAATGATAAAAATACATTTGTTAAGCTGATGCTGCTGAAAAAGTAGCTTTTTTTGTGTATTTTTGGTTGCCTGGTGTTAATGATGGGCTTTAAAATTGAGTTTTTCTTCTTAATTTGATAAAGATTTATGGTGTCTATAAAGAAAATCTCATCAAATTGTTAAAATGTGAAACATCTCTGTAGAATTAGTTGTGACTGGGTATGTTATTTGTTTGTTTTATATAATTCTACCTGCCCAGGTACTACATTTAAAAATAGTCAGCTAAACAGTGGTACAATGCACTATAACATAACAACATGGTTTATTATATTTATGAGCCGTAATTTTATTAAAATTCTACCTTTCTGATATGTTTTAGACTGTATACAGCTGAGACTGACAGGGAAAACAGAGAAAAGAAGATATGATAGCGTATTGTGTGCATTAGCCCGCTATAATACGACAGGATTACCAGTGTTTCATGTTAGATGTTCTCTCTCCCTCTGGCGAATGAGTATCGTTGTTGTGTGAGCTTTAAAGAAATGAAGGGGCGCTAAATCCCTCAGTGGGGGGTTTGACGGACTTGTCACGCGATTCCTACACTTCTCAGGAAACACTGATATCTTATTAAGAGATGCGAACGCCGCGGACACTCAAACAGCTGGAAGAGGATGGAAGAGGCTTTACATTTCAAAAGACAGTAACTGTGGGATACTTAAATAATGATTTCAGATGTTCTCATTTATGTATAACAGTTTGTGCATAAATGTTATATCTCATGAGTGTATATATGTGTAAAAGTGGAGACAACCACACTCTGACAGTGAAAGTGCTTTGCTTTACCCTTTGAGATATTTTAGGTAATAGAGACCCCAACCTTCACATTTCTAGGCTGGGTTAGGTGCCAGTTTGTTCTCACTGAGTTAACCACAGTAATACAACTATGCTGTCTCCTAATAAAGGTATAAAAGCTGAAGGAGTAACACTCAGAATCATACCTGATCCAGCTATACAAGCGTGGGTGTCATAGGTTTTGATACCCATATATTCTAGGCTGGGAAACCAAAAAAAAACTACTCAGTTCTTACAGTTACAACACTGTCATATCAGTCTGTCATACAAAACCTTCAGGCTGTTAATTAGAAAAGATATCAATAATACAGTCATGGCTTTGTTACTCTCTGTAAGGCTGAGTCGCTAAGATTAATGTGTCACCAGCAACGTGACTCAAGTCACAGCAATGCTTTATATGCACCGCCATCGAGATCACACCGCCGACTCCCTACCAGGCATCAGCGACTGACTGGGCCCGTATATATATGCGTGGTAAAATATGTGACAAGGACGAGGACGGGGAAGTGAAGACGGAGCTAAAAGGAAAAGATAGAGTGAAGCAGCAGGGCAGGAGAGCCAAGATTGAGAGACAATGTCAGCTGTCAGCTGTAATAAGAAAATGGTGAAATATGTTGAGACGGGAGGTCTCTGCAGGAAGCTGACAAAGTGATGTTGTTTTTTATTTGGCTTATATATTATAGTTTCCCAGGGAGAGAGAGCTGAACATTAGTGAGCGATGGTGGTTGGAATGCTCATTATGTTGTTTGATAAATCTGCAACGCCCTCCCGGTGAGGTCATGTTGAAGAGGTCAGAGGTCACGTAAGAGGTTTTGGAGGTCATGCTCCCCTCAGCTAGTGATGAATCACCTGGCTGTGTCTGCAGGGCTTTGTACATGTGTGTGTAGCCGTTCATTGATCAAACAGACCGGTGTGTAGTCCATATGTCATCATCTGTGTATGAAGTCATACAGATATTCTGTTGGGTTTTGCTTTTGTTTGGTTTGGTTGTTTATATACATAATGATTTATTATATATGTACTATATTTTCTGTCTGTTGTTTAGAAGTAATTTTCACCTCAATAAGGTCACAGTATAGAATTTTGAGCGTATTTTACCTTTTCTGGAATAGTTCACATGCCAGCTATCATTGCCTCATAAAGTCATATCTTAATTATCTCTGCATACTGTTAGTTGAGGTATAAGAGTGCTTAAAAAAACTATGTTTCACTGAGTATAACAGTGAGTTTCAGCTTCATAGTACTCGGATAATATGAGCTCAAGAAAGTGGGTGTTCCTGATCAATAACATGAAAAGCTCCATTTGTTATGAAGTTATTTCCCATGATAGCCCCCTGCATGTGTGCCTGTGTGAATGTGTGTTTCCCCCTTCAGGCATGTGGGAGGCTAGATCTTAGCCTCTCAGGACCCCTCTTGCCACTATTGTGACAGAAGAGTAATGAAGACGGACACACACACACACACACACACACACACACACACACACACACACACACACACACATATGCACGTTTGGGCTTGGTTAAATTCAGAAATTCCCACCTCACTGCTTGAACACCTGCTTCACTCCTTTCTTCCTCCTCGCTGTTTTTGTTCAATCTTTTACTATTTTATCTTTACTCATTAGCTAACTTCCTAAGTAACTGCAGCACTGCTGTGTGTGTGTGTAGGTGTTTGGGAAATTAAACCAGCTGTCAGTGAAAAGGTGTTTTTTTTGGGTTTTTTTCCTGGTGCTTTAGTTTGTTCTGCTTTATCTCAGTGTTTTAAATACTCAGCCATTGTTTGAGAGTCCTCCTCTATTTTAGCAACTCGGTAAAAGAAGCAAGTAAATGGAGCAGCACCAGTATTGTGGGCAGCGGGCGAAGAAGTTAATTTCCTGTTATGAATTAGAAGAAGAAATATTTACCGTGCTAATGCGGAGAGCATATGAGAGAGAAGAGTACAATCAGAGATACACTTACAAAGAGAAATGAGTAGAGGTGGTGGGATGATGGAGCAAAACTAGAAATCAAGAGTTGTCAGTGTCAAGCCTGCAGAGTTAATTACAGATAATTGTATATCACAATTATTTTTTTCATGTTTCCATGTGAAATAATTATGTAGTACAGTCCCTTCATGCTTTATCAAGCGCTTCAAGTCCAATTAAAGCATTAATGTTATAGAGCAAATAAAACTTTGTGTCTGCTTCTACTCTGACATGTACATATGAACTGAAATACTCAATTTTAAACAACTTCTCCTTTGCTGTGGTGAGAGATCAAGGTTGCTTGGATGTCTGCCTTTCACTTGAGTCAGCAGTTGAAAAACTTGGATGATGTCCCGGCTAGCAGCGGGGACACATCTACACATCTGGGCTAATACTTCGTATTGATGTATGAAATATATATTACTGTATGTAATGGTAATGTGGAATGTCTTTCTTCATTGCATTGGATCTTTTTTGAATGGACTTTACTGGTATTGTCAACCTGAACAGGTGCACCTCAACAAGCCATAAAGAGCCAATTAATAACATTAATAATTAACAACAGCAAAGTATGAAGTAAATATGCTGCTTTAACTATTCAGATGATACTTAGCTCAGACAATATGTTTATGATTTTATTATATTGTATATTAAAAGAAGAAAGACAGGATGTCAGCTTTCAGTTGCATACATGTAGTGATTTAATTGCTTTATTAAACTAAAACACATAATCCTGATGTTTTTTTTTTAAGGAAAATAGTCAATGTTATTGCTTTTTTGTTGTCACGCAAACCTTTATCAAACTAGTAACCAATGCACACCAAATAACAAAGAAATACAATGCTAAAATAGCAGATTAGCATATTTTTACAAATTGAAAAACCCCTTTATTGTCTTAAAGTACATGTTGAAGGCAGAGTTAGCTAACCATTGACCATGAAGACACATCAAAGAGAAAAAAAGTGCACTTCCTACAATGATTGTCTTTTTAAAAGTAAGGCTTGTGTAGCGTTTCCTTTTTCTTGTACATCTGACACACACACACACACACAGAGACACACACAACTCGCTTTTGAAACGATCCAGTTGAATTTGACACCGTGTGTTTTCATGCGCCCTTAGCATAAAGCAAATTTTATGGAAAACCGATGACCTTGATGCCTTGGCAACACTGTTCTCAAATTGTGCAGCAATAAGACACATTAAATTGAATTTGGAGCTAAACAGATAACATGAGATAGATGAAGATAAATTAAAGAGGAGGAGAGGAAGGAAGAAGCGAGAGGAGAGAGATAAAAAGATGGATGAAACGTAGGAGTAAACGAGAGTGAGGTTATTTTGCTCCCAATTAATGAAAGCAGATGATCCACCAGAGTCATTTCTATTCCAGTTTAATTGAGTTTAGTTATTTCAAGCAAGTAACATATTCCTCATATGGGAGCAGTCAAAGAGGTAGCGAAGAAGCTGGAGGGGTAAAGAGAGGCACATTGATGTGTTTTCAGGTGCTCTGGCTATCTCCTACAGGTAATTTTTCTCCCAGCAGGTGATGACAGGCTTTCACAAGGTCACACCATTACCTCTCTCTGTCTATCATTCTCTTCCTCACTTATCTTCTCTCCACTTTTGCACCCTCACACACTCTGGTGACTCTAGTTTTCCCGTCTTGCACCCTAATGTTTCCACCTTTCGCCATGTCAGTTTCTCTTCCCCTTTTTGTCTTTGGTTTCACAGTTCAGGTCCCCAAAAAGATACTGTCGTTATATGTTTGACAGTGAAACCTGTCTCCTCTGGAAAGCCACAAGCCCAGTCTACAACCGGGTTGTGTCTAGAAATAAATGTCAGGATCACTTTAGCACCCAAAACTAAAATACCTGTCCTGTAGTTTCTAAAGTGAAATATTACAAACATGTTATGTTTAAATGACAGTTAATGCTTTTGAAAAAAAAGAAGGTATATAATGATGCCTGTTAAACAATTCCAGTACTGTCACTGTGCTGTCAGTTATTAAAAGCACAAGGGTGTCATGTTGCTACATAGGCCACATGGGTAATTTTCAAACAGTGATTTAAAGGCTTTATACATAATTCACTGTAATCTGATTCAGAAGGGGGCTGTGAATCTTATTAGCACCTCATTAGGACTTGCATTGCAACACATAGAGAGAGAGAGAGAGAGAGAGAGAATGATGGGGAGGGGAAGAAAGATTGTGAGAGAGATTGAAATGAGAGAGTCAAGCTCAGTTCAGGGCTGACCTGAGCTTGACAGAGATCTGAAGTCTTGATACTTACAGAGGTACTCCACACTTTTTTTTTTTTTTTTTTTTTAATTTTGCAGTGTATATATAATCCCACACTCTTGTTGGCATAGTATGTCAATACAAGTGTAGTTGGGTGATGTCTACAAAATTGACCTATGACGATGTCCACAGTGAAACATTGCAGTGGACGATGATATTGAGGGGGGGGGGGGGGGGGTAAACTACTTTTATTGGCTTTTTTCTCGCAAAGCTTTTAATGCACTTACAGTAACATAATGAGTGTAGTTGTCATCGACTCGAGTACTTCACGTGGTTCACTGTCTCTCCACTGTTTGCAAAACATAGTGGACACTGTTTATTTATGTTATTTACTTAATTTATGTGCACTCATTTCATTTCAGCTCAGTGCGAGCGTCTACTGCATTTCGCTGTCATTTATGGTCACGCTAAGTTTCTCTCCTCTGTTTCACCGCGGGTGGGGCTGACCACTCCGTGTGTGTGTGTGTGTGAGTGTGTGTCCTCCAAGCGGAGCAGAGGAGAGACAGTGAACCAGGTCGACTTGATGACAAGTAACCACACTGGTTGGGTTACTGTAAGTGCAATAAAAGCTTTGTGAAAAAAAAAAAGCCAATAAGAGTAATTAAATCCATGCAAAAGAGGGGCAGACGACGGGGATGGGAGGGGGGGCTTTTAAATCATGATGTTACAATGGAAGAGGCTCAGTGGTCGATGACTGGACGATTGCATCGCCCAGCGACCCAACCCGTTTTTTTCCCAAACAATACACATAGTGTGTATTGTTTCTGCTCAAAATTAGCTTGTACGTGTCTGCTTGGATTTGAATGTTCAGTTCAGCCGAATTCTCCGGCCTCTCCCTTACTGTGGCGTTTAGCCAACACTCTGTATACCCCAACTTGTGGTAGCAGTTGCCGCATCAAGTATAAATAGCAGAACGCTGGCTAACCACAGCCCCAGTTCGTGCCTCTCACAGAGAGCTGCTGGTAACGTAAGCAAGCCTGTACAAGCACCGGTGAAGAGACACTGTCACATAAATGAGAGATATATTCCTCTTCTGTGGCAGTAAATATAACACATGGCCCGGCTGATAACCTTGATTTACTCAGAGATGAACAAGATATTTAGGGCTGACTAACAGTAACATTAACCATACCCATAAACAGCAGGTGCTATAACTACTGGCACAACAGGAATCCACGTTGCCATCCATACTTAACTGTGCAGTGGTCAGACAGTTCCAACCGTGTCCCCGCACCCCTCCCATGTCATCACACACTACATACCCATACATGTCGTTTGGCCCCACAAACACCACGCTTGGAGGGAGGGGTTCTTAGGTGTACTTCTTATTTAAATGAGCTCATGCTGGAAGAACTATGGTGATGTCTGTTTCTTGGTGTAATATTTGTGCTTGCTGCAGCTTACTAGAGGAGGCTTCATCACACATTTTAATTGGTCCAGGGGCAGCTCTATTATGACAAGTCTTGGTAATGTTGATAGGTATTCTAGTACTAAACACATAATTATAGTAGAAAAACTGTACACAGACAACAGTCATGAAATGGTAACTGTGTGGGGAGAGTGAAAATATATGAAAATTTTACAGGCAGTTGTTCACCTGATTAGTTTGATTCCAGACCTTTTAATTGCTTATTTCATCTCATGAAATCTAAAAGTATCTAAGTAAATCAAGGGTTTGGGAAGTGTTGCTTGATGCCAAAAAATTAAATAAATAAAACTTAGCACAACTGGAAAGTGTGACTAGTGAAACTGAAACTGAGTTAACATAAATGTCTGGTGCCGGTGAATGCAGTGGATTGAGTTCTCGGTTGTTTGACATTGTTACTGAATGAAGGGAAATGTCAGTGTGAGACGTAGCTGATCCGACAGATGGCATATGGAGAGCACTGAACTGACCCTCTGTTCACCTGCGCTGAGAAAAACACACACATACACATACAGCACCTGCTGCTCCACTTCTCTCTCTTTCTCTCAATTTCAGTCAAACTGCCTCAGTGACATGACAGACAAGAACAGTAATGCAAAGAGTATCTAATCATAATTGCATTTCATGTTTGGACTAGTTTGATGCACTTTCCTTCTTTGGAATAAGGTCATAATGTACACTGATTCAGTGTGTGTGTTTGCCTGTGTGTGTGTGTGTGTGTGTGTGTGTGTGTGTGCGTGTGTGTGTGTGTGTGTGTGTGTGTGTGTGTACGTAAGAGGGTGAGAAGGCTTGAGAGACTGACTGACTCAGGTGGCAGGTGTGTGTACGTAACAGCCAGCATACCAGCTGCCGTGTTCCTATCAAGTATCTTTAGTTACACACAGAGGGATTTGAGACTGAACCAAACCCTCTGACACTGTAACATGATCAACCTGGATCTATTCACCAACAGAGAAATACACTGTGGACACAACAAACTTGGGCATACACGCAAGTTACACAAATGCATATTCACCATGAATAAACACACACACACACAGGCTGACCCACACAGAATAGAACGCATTCAATGTCTGTCTCAACAAGTTGTTTTTACATGCCTAATCATTTATTAATAATGCTAAACTGTAAGGAAGAAAAGGGCAGTGGTAGGAAAGAGGTGTGTTTGTATTAGCGTTTGGCATTTTCCCAGTCGAAGTGTGGTCTCTTTTTGTTGAGTTGACAATCCCAGAGGCTGTTACAGCTGGTGTTAGCGAAACAAGCACTGACCTGGAAATTACTCAGATACTGAGATACTTTAAACTAGCTGCAAGTTATAAAAGATGACATTCTCTCTCTCTCTCTCTCTCTCTGAACGTGCTCATCCTCCACGCTCCTCCAGGGTGACGAGTGACAGCAGAATTGTTTGAGAAACTTTGCAGTAACACATACACACTGATGAAGATACAAGACTTTGAAAAACAAAGACTCAGTCTCTCAATAGATGTCACATCCAGCATACGTATGTAAAAGCATAGAGACGTGTTTGATATACATTAAGTCATGCAAGATGACAGTAAGAACTTTTGACCTTTGCGTGCCTTATGTTTGAACCTTGAGGGGGAATTTTAGAAGTGATGCACACAGTGGAAGAGAAAGGATAAGAGTAGGGAATTGATGATAGCACGATGGGTTGGTCAACGTTGAGAAAGAGAGAAACTAAAACAAATGATTTGAGGATGAAGGAGATAACAAAGAGATCAAATTTGAAGTCAGATGATTGTTAAATTGCAGATGGGAGGGGGAGGGGGGGGGGTAAATTTTACAACCTGTCCCTAATGTAAAACGATACATGTATGCATTTGAGTCTGTATAAGCATGTTAACGTGTGTATATTAATCTGCAGTATATCTCTGCGGGCACCTCGGAGATGTTGTCATCAAAGCACTTCATTTAAGAGGGCTTGTTTCTAATTTTACTGAAGCAGCAGATGGACTGGGTGCTGCAAACTAGCCAAGAAGCAATTTCACCAAACAGTATTTGGAGTGACACAAGCCCAAGGCCTACAACTTGGCCATAGGTACATATATGTGCAAAAGAATGATGGATGCACGGAAATGTACGCAGCGAGATGCCAACCTCCTGTAAGGCATGGCGTTGGTGGGTCGGTGCCTTAATATACCCGGGGCGGTCCTTAACCTCTGAGGTGCTGTAAACAAACAGACAGATAGCTGGATATGGAAGGAAGGAATATCGCTGTGGGGAATCAGGCCACATGTGGTATATAGGCTACTGTACGTTCCCTGGCTGCCTGAATATCACTATAGCTTAGCAGTGACTTGTGATTAAATTGTGGTGCGTGTATGTATGCTAGCGTGAGGGTTCATGTCATATAAGGTATCATAGTGCGTTCCCTTGTACCATGTAGGTGAATGTATTTAAGACCTGGTTTACTTAATGTAAGTCAGTTTGACTTAAGAGACGCCTGATTACAACTTTTATTGAATTTGACTTTCATGTTTTAAGGGCATTAACACTTGAGCTTTAAATACTTGTAATTACCATCAAACATTTATAATGTGTTGCTTAATAATAATTTTAGGTAAATCTAGTGGGTTAATTTTGGTAGCAATTGGCAAATATAAATAAAATACAGTATACAGTAAATATACACTGCACTGAATATTAGAAAAGTCTTTTTATAAGAAGTTTTTCATAAGACGCCGATGATTTAAGCATAGTGAGCTTATGCTTAGAACATAGGCTCTCATTTTTTCAAGTCTTAACAATGCTCATACATTCATATGTACTTTATATTCAAACAGTTTGGACACTGTGGTTGGTCCTACTGTCCATGCTGGCTGTTAAGGGACCCTCTTCTAATGTGATTCCAACATAAGTAATGGGGGACAAAATCTACAGTCCTCATTCTGTGCAAAAATGCTTTCTGAACCTTTAGCCACAGCTTTTCACCAGTTGATTAGCTTTTAAGAAAGGGGGGAAAAATCTGATAACAGGTTTAGATGAAAATTACAATTGATTAAAACACACTGACCAAGCATTGAGTCAGTGTACTCTTCTTCATAGCAGTATAATGGATTTTCAAGGTAAAAAACATAAACAACTTTGTGTTTTATGGGGAGAAGGACGAGCCTCATTAATCAGTTTAAATCAGAGGAATCCGACTTCATGTATAACACGGAGCTTTGTTGAGATTTCTGTTTTACAAATGACCACACTGGATGGAGTATATTAAAAAAAAAAGCTCTGGTACAGAGGTTGACCTATCTTAAATGACTGTCTGCTTTTGTACTATAAAATGCAAATTTCTACACACAGCGCACACAGCATTTTAGAGCTGCAATGATTAGTTGATTAATAGATTTGTCAATCGATAGAAAAATAATCACCAACTATTTTGATAATTGATGATTGTTTTGAGACGTATTTAAAGGAAAAAAATGTCCAAATACACTGATTCCAACTTCTTAAATGTGAATATTGTCTGGTTTCTCTGGGTTGTGGATATTTGGTTGGGAAAAAAGAAGACATTTGAGGACATCACGTTGGACTTTGTGAAATTTTACAGACTAATGACTAATGGATTCATCGAGAAAATAATAATAATTTATCGATAATGAAAATAATTATTATTTGCAGCCCTACAGCGTTGTAACACTTGTTTTGCTTGTTAGTTTGCTTGGTTCTGCAGGTGTAAAGACCAGCTATTGAACACTGGGTATAACACATGTGGTGTCAAAATAACATTTCATCTGTTGTCAGTACATTTCTATCTATCTAAATGTGCCTTAGACAGATACTGGATTTTCAGTTCTTCAGATAATAAGTCAGGGGCATGTTGATGTCACATAAAAATGTGTCATTAATGTGACTTTAGTTGTCAGGCGTAATGAAACATTTTACTGTATGTGATTTATAGACCACAGAACCAGAATCTTTATTGAACATGATCTTGACTGATTGAAAGTATGAAGAGGAGAGAGGGAGAGAGATGTAACAAATGTGGTTCAACAAAAGAGGCTGAGGCAGCTCTATTCATCCCCCAACTAGAAAAATATTCACCGTCCTTCTAACAAGCCAAATGTAATTTAAAAATCACCTCCTCATTCTGTAAAGCCTTTTTTCTTCGAACAGTTCGCCCCCCTTCCCTCTTCTCTCTTTTCTAACGTAATGAACCTTGCCTTGAACCTTCCTTTTAATTGGTGTCGACTCAAACGAGAGGAGTGTGCGTGCGGAGGGGGGAAAGAAATCCTTTTTTTAAACATTCCATAAATTAATTTTTACCAAGTAAGGGGGTCCTGCATAGCAATTTAATCAGACAGTTGGCTTTGTGCACATCGCATCCTTGACTTTTAAAGGAATGTTATTTAGAATAAATAAGGCACTGCGGTTAAATGAGGAGGCCTTTTAGAGGGACTGATGAGCCACCGCGGAGCTACTTCAGGCTGCGCGGGGGAGAAGACATCAGCCAGGGAAATTAACAGGCTGAATAGATGCTTAGACTTTGTAGCTCCATAATGAGACTCCCATAGTCCGCATAGTCCCCAAACGCACGTGCTGTACATGTACTCACATATCTGCTTTCACATGCATGCTCACATAGCGTAAATAACTCACCAGTGCTCCAATTCACATGAACATAGATGTGTAAAATACATATACACACACAACGCACATGCAGACACACTTTTAGGAGAAATGCAAGCATGCAAAAATGCGCGGAAGACATGCACATTCCAGTTATTCTTAATTTTAACAAATAGTGAATGAATATACCTCACTACTTCAGTCCTTGTTAACTTCAACTACTGGCGTGTTTCCCCACTACCTGTATGAGCAGGAGGGATGACAACAGCAAATAATTACTTTTTTCATATACTTTTGTGCATGTGAGTATTGCTTTAAGACACTTTGAAAAAAAAAAGTGAACCTATCTTTTAATGCATTTGGAAGCTCTAAAGGATATTGAATCCAGATGTGTATAATTTTTTATTTTATCGAACAAGATTTGGCAGTTTGAGAGATGACTAAGTCTCCTGTAGGTGCTTCATATTAAAAGCCTTCCAGTGGTTTACAGGTGAATAGCTTTTTAAGGAGGAATAGTTCAGGTTGCATTAACAGTAGCTCAACACTGCGAGGGACTTTATTAAAGGAGAGTGGATCATGCTGGAATTAATCAATGAAACTTAACTCCAAAAACCGCAGTGATTCCTACATTATGCAGGAAACTACAAGCTGAAAATAGCAAACCTTTCAGAAATAGTCTCTCGTCTACTGACCGCTCATGTTAGGCGAGTGAGTTGACCATAACAACATAGCTCAGGTTGGTGTACACTATACTGTGCAGCGCTGCTTTGAAACTGAGCCATACTATACCAGGACAGCAATGAGGTCTCCTGCTGTGAGTGCACACTGGAAATGAAAGTGAACATGTCTCAGTCTACTCTTTATATTTACACAATATTCATCTTTTCCAAATATTCTCTGATTGTTTTCCTTCTGTTTCCTCCACAACATTAAAGGTTACTGTACCAAAGCAGTTTTGGTGGGGGGGTTTGGAACACATTAACAGTTGTGAAGGGTTAGGTTTGGACAAATTGTTTTGATTATGTGGATGTGAAGTGACTGTTTTGTGATCCCTACTTGTTGGAACGGTATAATTATTTTATCTCTGTGTTGGCTGGGAAAAAAAAAGAAAAAAAAAGTGTTGATTTGCAAAGATTGTTGATGCAGTCCAGGTCACTGAGCATGTGCCGTTCCACTTTTCCAAACCCTTGCTTGTAATAATTTATGACCTTGAAACCAATCATGATTGTTTATGCTTGGACTAATTTTGTGTGGATTCATTCAACCGAGAATGTCCTTTAACCTCTGTCATCCTAGCTAGGATTTCCCCCCTTGTCTCCACTTCTGGATCAAAATAATTGTACAAACACACACATACAGTACGCACATACACACACACACACACACACACACATCTATAGATGCAAACACGAGCATGTACCGTATACACACACAGGCAGCTCGACCGCATGTTTGCCTACACACATGCTCGTAGGTTTTCAGATTGATTCACACAGAGGAGAAAGGCCTCATGGGGAGTGGCTGTGGCTCTGAATGATAAATGCTGGAGTGTGCCCTCTGACCTGACCTGTTTAGTCTGAGAGTAAAGCTGCCTCACTCAACTGCCACCGCTATAGACAGAAACTGTGTGTGTGTGTGTGTGTGTGTGTGTTTGACCGTTTACATTAAAATTGATGAAAAAACTGAAATACCCTCATTTATGTGGTTTGTTTGCAGATCAGAATCCACAACAGTCAAATCATAAGACTGATCCCCCCCATACATAGTGACTTCCTGCCAACATGTGTTTCTATTTTGGAAAATAATTCTTGGTTCCTCAAAAACCACTGTTAGCAGCTAGAAAGCGAACATTTAATCCCATATGTGTTTGTTTTCCCATCCTAAATCCCATGTTAAAGTGCTAACTCAGCAGTTGTCTCTCTCCGCAACGGCCTCAGGCTGCGGGGTTGCTTCCATATCATCGTCACATATCGGCCTCTCCTGTACGATGTAGGGCTTTGCATCCTACTCGGGACTCAGGATTCCTTGCAGGATTCAGCTCTGGGGTTTCCCCTCTTCCTTTTTCAGTCCAGTACACATTTACATGCACATATGTGTGTCTGAATGTTTGTGTGGGCATTTTCTATTGCTCCTGCTTTTTTTTTTTATTAGCATTTTCTCCATTATGAACCATTCAAGCGGTGAATACAACTCATTTACAGCAATGCAATATTTATCACATATTCAACTGATTTTTACAAGACAGATGTCATCTATTTCACAGCACCAGGCAGGTGTGTGGTGCATTTTTTTTTAAAAGGCTGTAATCTGAAAGCCTTGCATTTCCTCTGACTTGTTTTTACTAGACCCATGTTGACAGTCGGGCTGCATCCTATCTCTGATATACCCGCAGGCCATGTGAACTAGCCATAAACTAGCCATGTTATAGGTGTATTGATTGGTCAACAGATTGCCTGTATCTTGTAAAAAGCAGCTCTAACGTGAATGCCTTTATTAACCACATTAGTAATAAATGTGGAAAACCGAAAACGGGTCAAGTTTTTTTTCCTATATGGTTGTGTTTCCATGTGGTTTAAGGGTTTGATTTTGGTTGTGGTAACCCAGATCAGTCTTGATCTTTGTGGTACTATAAAAGTCTTTTAAAAATGTAGATTGAAACAAGGTTTCAAGAGAGGCAATCAGGGCTTTGTAACTTGTCGTAGGTGCTTAGGCTGTCTAAATCTGTACTGTCTTTAACGTCACTTACAACTCACTTTTATAGACCTGCTTTCATGTAATTATCTTTTATTGATTCATTCACAGGCCTTTCTTTTTTGCCTTTTCTATTTCATACCCTGTCTTCATTCCTTTTGCTTTCAGCAGTTTTTTTTTTTCATTCCCTCAGTGTCTCACTACGGGCAGCAGGTACCGCTATCCTACGAAACACAACAGCAGTCCACGAGTGCATGTGTGTGTGGTTGTGTGTGAGAGAAAGATCCCAGGGGATTCTGCAGCTTTACCTCTCAAACCCCTCTCTCATCCCTCAATCACAACCCTCCTTCACTGCCTCCGCGCTCTTGTCCTCCCCCTTCATTTCCTTTTGAGTCCCGTTGTCATCCGTCCTCTCCCTCTCCCCACTTAGTGATGAAGATGTGCTCTTGGCAGTTTGTTTTTTCCTTCATTTTACTCAGCGCCAGTTCTTCTCACTCCCTCGTTTCTCCTTCCCTTATGACATATTCCACCCGTCTGCTTCATATTTTGACTTTTTTTTTCTTGTTGCGTTGGTCCTACAGGTGCTGACACATTTACAGTCAAAATGCCAGTGTTTGATTCATGTGCACTGTTCCATACAGATAAAAAATGATTCTGAGGACATACAAGCTGGCTGCATTTGAACCATTTGGGCATTTTTGTACATTAGCAGCCCTTAAGGTTGGATTTGTTTTGTAATAGTAATATATTATAATATATTTGCACTTACACCGAGGCTATTTTTTACTTTAATTACATTATTTTTCCATTACACCACTCCAAGTAGCTATTACTAATTGTCATGTAACTGAATCAGTGAAGCAATTAGTGACAAGCAGTTTTTGCATCATTCTTGGACACAATAACATTAAAACAGTAAATGTGCTGCATAT
Organism: Thunnus thynnus; assembly: GCF_963924715.1. NCBI lineage: Eukaryota > Metazoa > Chordata > Actinopteri > Scombriformes > Scombridae > Thunnus > Thunnus thynnus. The sequence goes on from NC_089526.1 coordinate 21,493,912, forward strand.
CCAATTCAGTAGAAATTAGACTTATCATTAGCTTCAATAAGGGAGCCGTTAGCCCACAGGACAGGACAGTGTTAGTCTTTATTCTGTGGCTGAGCAGAACTGGCGATCTAAACTGTTTAGATAACTCATTGGACACTAGTGGCACATTAGGCGGTTACAGTTTAAACTGGCAGTTAATATACAGAGGGATTGATGGGATTTGGAGACCTTCACTGACTCTCCATCTGCTTCATCTGTCATGTTTTCCTGCCTTTTATCTCCTCTAACCACGAGCTCTTTTCTGTTTTACATTCAGTACTGCCTCACTCCCTCATCTCTCTCTCCTCTTTACCTGTGTATAAAGATGTTCTTTTGACAATTTCCTGTCAATCACTCCAACGCATTTCTCCCCTTTTTCTCCTCTCACCTCTCTGCGCTACATCACCCAGAGGCCCCTGGTCTAGTACATTAACCGCTTTCATTTAGTTGAGTCTGTCTGCAGTCAGATCCCATAGGCCAAGAGTTAGCTGCTGTTTTATTTGTACTGTTTGTATTTTGCCAGTTGTTTTAGTAAAGTTTGCTGGTACATTTATTCGCAGAGGACAGGATGCATTCTCCTTCAGAGTAACAAAGTGTATTTCCTTCACATTCATTCAGTCAATGCTGTCAGTCAGTGATGGAGATGCATCTCCTACTGCTGCTGCTGCTGCTGCTGCTAGAAAGAGGCACACAGGAAAAATAAATATGGAAACATGAATAAAACATTACTCAAATAAACATATAGCCCCTCAGTAGATCAAAAGTAAGTATAAGTATTTGACTGGCTTGTTATAGCCATTGTGGAGTAGAAATTGGGACAGTGACAAAACCCAAGACTGCATTGTTGTATAAGCAAGAAAAGTTTGTAGAAGTGGAACATATGTGAAGTGAAAGATAAAATACATGGTCTCTCTCCCTCTTTCTCTCTCTCTCTCTCTCACACACACACACACACACCAGCTCATATCTTAATTACTGAGGCTTGATGGGTACTTAACCTTGCCCCTTGCTGCTTATGCTAATGTAGAGAGGTCAGGAGTGTGCCGATTGGCTGGCTTGCTGTCAACTCAGCCAGAAACAACTGTCTGAGTGCAGATGAGCGGATGAAGGAAGGAGAGGAGACCGAGGAGCAAGGACAAGAGAAATATGGGACATGGGATGAAGAGACAGACTAGAGAAAAAAAAAGGGTTTTAATTAACACGCAATAATTTGATATTTTGGTTGTTGAACTAAAAATGTTCTATTGAATTAAGCTTAGTGAAGAAAATAAATACATTTAGACAGTTGGTATATGAACACATTTTTCTAACAGGATAGGTCATAGACTTAGTGTATTAAGCAGCACACAGAACATATCATGCTGCGGATAGTTAAACAACATTTCCTCACTACTCTTACTAGTATGACCTCATCCTTTAAGCAACATTTTTGTTTGTTATGGAGCATATGGCTGGCTCTGTGTGTAATGAGCTCATCCTCTTCCCCACCATGTAGCTATTGGTATATGACTGAGGGTGTTTAACAGCAGGGAGAGTCATTGAGAGGACACACATACACACACACACACACACACACACACACACACACACACACACAGTTTACAGCTGCCGGCTTGTTTCGGATGTTTCTCCACCTGACAGAAATATTTGTGCTTCATTAGATCAGGGTGCAGTGCAGGTCTTTGCACCTCAAATGTTTATACGGGTTCTGAACAACTTACAAGACCATCAGAAGACTTAAAGGACAAATGTGGTAATTGTGTTGGAGTTTATGGTTATGATTTATAATGACCACAGAGATTTAAAAAAAAAAAACTGTGTGCAGGAAAACATAGTTGCTGATGGTAAACTTTGTCTGGAAACACCATGAAGAGTGTGACAAAATTCATCAGGACTAGTGTGTAACAAAAATAAGTCATTTTTTTATACATATACACGTCACTTAAAATAGTTAAAGATGAAATGAAACAAGTTTAAGAAAAAGGATAAAGCTATATGAATTTGACTGTTTTGTAATGTTGACATAGACAGCTTTTGTTTGGGATGTGCCACATCAGTGGCATGTGTGAGAGAATCATCATTGCGGTCCATAAAAAAAAAAGTGCTCATTTATGTGATAATGTCACTACAATTCAGGGGTAGTCAAGTAATTGGAACTATGGGAGACTGTCATAATCCACAAAAGAAGTGTTTCTCTTTCACTTCAAGTTGTGTTGTGAGAAAGTTGAAGAGGCCCTTTATATATAGGTCATGCACTGTGGTCCATCTAATGCCTAGAGTTATTTTAATGCCATATTTACAGCAAGGGGCTTCACCAAGTCAACCTGATCAATTCAGTTAGACATTTAGTCTGGTCTAATTTGACTGATTCACCGTGTCCACTCAGCTGTTAAAAACCAGTATGTACAGCACAGCCCTCCCTACCATACATACATACCACCGAGGTCATACGTGTATACTGTACGATGTTGCCATCGCCATCCGTGACCACTGGCACGCGTGTGTCCAGTATGTTCAAAGCATGTGAGTGTTCTGACCCTGTGTGTGGGTGCGCATGTGTAGTCTTGAGGCTATAGTGATTTAGGGTGAGATGCCAAGGAAACGTGTGTATGTGTGTGTGTGTGTGTGTGTGTGTGTGTGTACGCATGCACGCACACACAGACACACACACCTCGTCCTCTGATCTCAGGGGACATCTGCTCTGGTCCGGGTCACTGGCAGCAAGCGCTCGGTCGGGCTCGAAAGTATCACCACGGCAACTGCATCGCATAATCCCATTCCATCTCATCCCATCCAGGAACTGTGCACGACGTGATTGGCCTGTTCCCCCCGGGGCGGTGAGGCGACGGCTCAGTCGCTGTCTGCCTACTCGCTGTGTCAGCTATGGCTCTGAGTCTGTGGGCGGGGAGCAAGTAGCGCATTAAAGGAACGTTTGGCGTATTTTGGCAGGAGACGGTGTGAATTATGCAGACGCACCCCTACTGTGAGTGTGTGTCTGTGTGTGCAGCGATGCCAGTGTGAGTCCTTCATGGGGAACAGCTACTCAAGCTACTCTAAACAGATACTTTTTTTTTTTTTTCCTGTCTCTCCCTCTGTCTCCCTTCAGCCAGTCTTGCAAGTTTATGTCTATCCAACTTTCTGTCTTTTATTATTTTAGTAAGATCATGATAGCCTTCTGCTACATCCTCTGTCTACTTTTAAGGTGTGTTTACACTAGAACAGAGAAAAGCAGCTACAGTGGCCTGGATATTATCCCATCTTCCTCAATAAAGGGAGCAATTGCCAAAGTATAAAACCAGTGGAAAATGTGCTTTTCTGAAGATCAATAAAAGCAGCATTGAAGGCTCAAAAAATTATGTGAGTTTTCCCGTTTGCATGTGCTGTTAAAAGACTTTTCTGTGGTGAGACATGGTCTCCAACAGGCTCTCTTCTTTCTTAATGTTTAATGTTTTTTTTGGCATTTTAAGTGGTTACTCATTATCTGGCCAATCCCTGTATGCCAATAAATACAGTAAGTTGCTAAAATAACCCAGACTAATATAAACAGCTCCGAATAATCAAAATAATCATAAAAAATAAAAACCCACGTTCATCTCTGCCTTCATCTCTCCTACCTTCATCCCTCCAGTCATCGCTCACTGACTTCAGCTTTCATCTGTCCCTCTTTTTTTTTTTCACGTGACTGAATTGAGTTGTTTGTCTACCTTCACCTTTCTCTCTCTCTCTCTCTCTCTCTCCCTTTTCACTCTGCTCTCTCTCACACACACACACACCCTCCACCTCCGTCACTATCCCTCTTTTGTTTTGCTGAAGAATACAAACACAGTCTGAATTAAAACACAACTGACAGTTTGCATCCAGTTTCATTGCCTTCTCCTCTGTCCTCCTCCCATAATTCCTCCCTCACTTACATGTCCCCCCCCCCTCCTTTTCCATCCCTCCCTCCCTCCCCTAGCTCCAGCTGTCAGGAGGCTTCATTATTAAAGATTCATGGCGGAGTCTGGGCAGCTCTTCCAAAAGCTTTTGTCAGACAGACCGAGTGTCTCAAATCTCACTGCCACTAACTGGAGGTGACATAAAGACTCGCATAGACCCGCACACACTCAAACACACACACACACACACACACACACACAACACACACTCCTTGTGCTTTGCTTCACTATTTCACTTACCTGTCCACCCCTCTTTAATTAAAATCATCTTGAAAATGGAATTCTTAGTGCTTCTTTTCATTTCTATTAATAAATCATTGTAAAATACCTTATCAGTGCTCACTCTACTGACTACGACCTCTTCAAGCTGTGCCTAACTGTTTATAAATGAAAATATTTGATGGGCTGTGGATTTATAACACCACTTTTGGCTTGATCATGTTTTTTGTCGTCAGAGGTCACGGTGACTTGTTTCGTCAGATATTCTAAATCTCATCGGATGTCTTTTGTTAATACGTTTTTTTTTTTAAGTGATTCTTTCGTCAGACAAGGGCCGCACTGATTCACCACCGTACCTGTCACAGTAGTCCGCTTCTTTTTCTCTCAAAGTCGCTCTGATTGCAGTTAGAATTTGAAAGATGTGGCAGACACCTTCTCCATTAGCTCCCAATCTCAAACTTGCTAAGGATTACTTCCTACTTGCTAGATATGCTTATTCTAAAACCTTAGTTAATCTTGGTTATTAGTCCTTAAAGCTTACAACACAGCTGGATACTTCAGAGTACAATGGATTCAATTTTAGAGGCTTGGGTTAGAAAAATTAGAGCTCTAAGTTTGGCCTGATGGACGATGGCCTTGTTTGTTGACAAAGCTACCATCAGACATTTTACTGAGAGTAGTTTATGTAAATTGCATAATGGATCAACAGGAACATACTTCCCACAATAACAGCAACCATAATTGTTCTCATCTTAAACTAAATGTTTGTCATACCTCTGTGTGATACATTAGACATAACAAAATAACCATGCGTCTTATTCACACATTCTGAATCGGCACCATGGGAATTGAGTAAGTTCTTCTCTGTTCTCTCACTGACATTTCAGGAGGGAATAGCTTACATGCAACAGGGGAAAACAAAAAAAAGTTCTTCTGGTAGCAGAAAATATTCAGACACGGCGTCCATTTGCCTCTCCTGATTTTGTGTTTTTATGAATTGACTTTAAAGGAATAAGGCCTCAGAATTTGCCTCTTGACAGGGAGAGAGGAGTTGTACAGGATTTGTGGAGCTCACATAATTTAATGCAGGGGAGCTAACAAGGCATATCATTGAAGGCCATTAATTAATTTGTGTGTGTGTGTGTGTGTGTGTAATTTATATCTCAGTGGGCAGTTCAGAACAATAAGAATATAAAGTTGACCTAAAGTTTGAAGGCAACAACAGTCAGGTAACAGTGAAACAGCAGTGTGCAGGTGCGGGGCCAGCAGCATTTTGTACCAACATTTTTTTTTCACTTGGTTTAACCAAAACATTTCGCCTGGAATTGTATAAACCTGGGGCAAACATACCATATTATCCTACAGTACTAATGTCAGTGCCTAATTCTATCTTTTTCCACTGTATTTGTTTGTACAGAAAAGCCCAGGAGCAAGAGAAAAAGGTGGTAGTAGCAGGTTGTGTTCCCCAGGCCCAGCCACGGATGGACTACCTCAAAGGGCTCAGCATCATAGGGGTATGTATATGTGTATTTGATACATTATATTGTGTGACTAGCTTGTATCAAAGGATAACCTGAATGTAGGGATGTGTTCATACAGAATATACAGTATGTACAACCTTTGATGAGTACAGACACACACACACAACTGCACAGACAGTTTGACCTGTCATTCACCTGGCCGCCAAGCTGCCGTGTCTATTCTCTTTTGGCCTCCCTGCTGCTCGGTGGATCACTAGACCTCTCCATAAGACATGACCGGGACAGATAAGATGAACAAGGTGGAGCCTAGAAAATGAGGGAGAATATATGAAGGAAGGAGGGAGGAAAGGAAGAGAGAGAGGAGGAAAGAGCCTGAGTGAAAAAAGCAAGAGAGATACCACACTGCATTTGAAAGTATGAATAACTGAAAAGAATAAAATTTATTAGTGTTTCAGACTGATAATATGCAATATGCTGCCACAGTTTATTTTTGATAATTACAACGAATCAGTGTTTCTTACACAAAACTGCCAGTGTGAACTTTATAGTCAACTTTAATGCTAACATGTGTTCTCACTGTGAGATAATGCTAACCCCTTAGACACTAACCCAAACACCATAAATGAGCTAATGTCAAAGTTCTACATGTAAAATGATCCCCAAATGCAGTGTAGTCTTTTCTATTTTCTTCTTGCATCGATCTAATCGTCCAAAATGTTTTTTTTTTTCCCCCTAGTACATGACAACATGCAAAAAAACGTCCCTCCAGTATAGAAAAATCAGGTGTACCGAGTCCTATCCTATGGGAGATGTCTATTTTGTAGTCAAAGACAGAGATAGCAAGGGACAAGCGGAGGATGTGGAGACCTCATGGCTTTGTGCCCAGAGCATAAACTGTCTTTTCTATTCCCTTTTCTTTAAAGGTGGCATGGGACAGTCTGGCCCTCTAGTTATAGTATTCAGACGGTAAAGTGAAAGAGCAGAGGGTTACAGATAACACAGAGAGCCTACAGACAACACAAAAGGTGTCGCAGATAAAAGGGAAAACTCTGTTAACATCAGGGAAAGAAAAAAACACTCTTTCTGTAGAGTAATTTTCTCTGCAGTGTCTATACAGTCTAATGTAACACAGTGATTTTGGCTTTTGGTTATTTTGGATTGGAGCCCCTGAGCTGTTATATTTCAGCTCATAACCCTCTGCCGCAGGTATGAATAGACTGCATGACAAGTTGTGATATGGAACAATTATTACATTTTCTTTTAAGTCTATTTCACCTCAGTAATCAGAGGAGGAAACTAAAAAGCTGCGTCACGTTTATCACTATTTAATGGCTAAATTAGTATTCCTCATTAAATCACAGTGCTTTTAAAGAGCGTGTGCTTTTTTTATCTGTTGCTACCTTCCAAGACCCTGCAAAACCATCTCGTGTGAATGTGAAGTTTTTGTCGCTTCAGTTCTGCAAACAATCATGTAAACAAAATCCCGTAAGACATTCCAATATAAATAAACAATGTGAAATTGTTATAATATTCCTTGAGCAATGTGTAACGCAAATACGTCTGTGCCACACACACACACACACACACACAAGCAAAGACATTTATTCCATGCTTAGGAGAGCTAAATAATTGCTGCATGTCTAACAAAGCAAAACAAAAGAGTCAGCCAATTTAGAAGTATCATATATGCATGCATTCTTTTTTTTCCCACTCCGTTCTCACAAAAAAACGCCAGGCCTTTTAAATCACCACAGAACACTTTGATCGTAATTTCACATAATGCTGAATTTATTCGCTCGCATAAAAAAAAAAAAACCGCCTCGTTGAAAATGGGGATAAATCAGTCAGTCCGATATCCAATGTTGATTACAGCCACTGTCTTAGAAATGATGGATGGGGGGTGGGGAGTGGCTCAAATGTATTAAATATCCTGTACCATAAATACTGTAATTCCATTTAAGTAAACATGCCACCGTGTAACATAATTACATTCAAATCAAGTGGCATGTATGTATAATATAATGACATTCAGATAAACAGGCTTGTATATGTCTTAGCCTTCAGGGTGAGGCAGAAACAGCTGGGAATTTTACCAGTGCTGGTCCTTTTATTGTCATGAGTACATTGGATTATGCGTTGATATAGACACACACACACGCACACTGCATGAACAGACGCACACGGTAACAAACACAGACAGAGGCATATGAATGTGCACACACTCCTTTTGTGTATCCTTGGTTGTTTTATCAAAACACACAATGACAGCGACAGTTGGTGGGTTATGCAAATTAGATGCAAATAACTACCAGTCGTGAATTTGTATATAGTGATTGCACTAACGGCTAGATAAGGGGTGTAGTTTAAAAAAAAAAAAGTGTTTCCTGTTGAATTCATTCAGTTTAATTGACCTATGTGTCAGCTTTTATGTGTGCTCGTGTGCTTTTTCCCTGTCTGAAGTTGCTGTGAAATGAATGACAGTATACTGTGTATAAGGTACACAGACAGTCACGCAAGCCCACAGTGTTTGGCGTCTCTCTGAACTAGACATGTCACATCCTGTATCTGAGACGCATCACACACATCCACACACACGTAAACAGAGTCGGCTAGGTAATCAGAGGATTACAGTGGGTAAGCAGACGCTGTAAACATGAGATGCACGCACATAAGTCTTCTCAGCATGCATACTGTGAACCCAGTTTATGTTCTTATTTATGTTATAGCTCAATTACTCACAAATTATACACTCTTCACATTACTGGTTATTGTGACTGTATAATGTAATAAACACAAATTGAAAACTCACTTTAAAATTACCTAGGATGAAATGGTTCCTTGGGTTTTATAGAACTCGCTGTAAATACTGAATTAGTCTCTTAGTAATTTTTCATCCATAAGAACCAGAATTGAAAAGTGTAATCTGAATCAATCGCCACTCTGAGTAGGTACACCCGCTGCTGCTCTGAATGGACCCAAATTGCCTGGCCATTAGAGGAACTTCAGTGTGTAACATGCATATAACTGCTGCTGCAAGGCACAGTGTGCATCTGTTTGTGTTTTAAAGAAAAGGTTTCTCTGGGTAATGAGCCTGATGGCACTGAGAGCGGGTGCCAAGGGCTAGAACATAGACCACTAAGAATGGAGAAAGTGAGAGAATTAGATGCTGGAAGGAATGAAAGAAGAAATAATGGTAGGAGAAATGATTTTTCTCCTATGCCTAATTCTCTCAGTTCCCTTATCTCTCTTTACATCCCTCTGTCTCTTCCCCTCATTCACTCTCCAGGCTTTCCCCTACAGATTATTGTGCGTAGGATGGTAGATTTGTAAAGTCAGTGCTTTTCTCAATAGAGTATTCAGGCTCTTTTCAGTACCTAGCTCAACCTCCTAATAGTGCGGCTCTTATTAAACTGCGGCCAGCGCAGTGTCGCCTCTTTTCTCTACATTAATTTATGTTCTTTTTTTCAGAGTTCCCTTTGACAGAGCTGCAGGGCATTCCCAATAGGAAGCAATAAGAATAACTCTCTTACCTAATGTACCATTATTCTGTTGTAGTCATTCTCTCATAGTATTAGGATTTGAGATTGCTTTATTCTTACCTGTGTGATCATCTGTCTGCCCCTCTCTCACTTCTTCTGTCTGTGCCCCTTGTTTCTCGGCCTTTAAATATCCCACTGTCCTTGTCAATCATAGCCCAACCTATATTAGATTTTTGAGGCCAATACTGATAATGATATTTGGGAGTTTTGCAAATCTGGTAACAATATATCCACTGACAGTATTTTTTTTATTAACATAAATACATAACATAAAAAACAAGACTTGATATCTATATCTAAATATAAAATAACTGTATTGCAATTTCTTGTTATCTATCGGCCGACATGTACACCGATCACAATACATCTGCAATAAGCTAATATCGGCCCGGCTGATTCATCGGTCTAGCTCTGCTGTCACTACATAATATGAATGGTGTTCAGCTACACAGACACTCAGTGACATTTAGGAAATCTATATCACTTAATCCAGGCTGAAAAAACTGAGAACACTTGGTGTGATTGTATGTGTTTGTATTTGTTTGTCTATGTGCATTCTGCATATTGTGTGACTTGTCTTGTGTATATTTGCATGCCCACCTTGTTTAAATATGGATCAGTGGATGTGAGTTTGTGTGTTGTCAATATCAGGCTTTTGTTTGAGTGTGCGGACCTGGTTTGTCAGCATCAATAAACCTGTCCCTTGTGTGTCTCTCTCTGTATTTCAGGTTCAACAGATTGATCGAGTGGTGGAAGTAGTGGACGAAGCTGTTAAAGGTATTTCAATGCGTGCACACACGCACACACACACACACACACACAAGCACTCATTGTATGAGTGAATGAGCAGCGATGCATTCATCAGTGAATGAGTGAATGAATGAGAGTCCTTACATTGTTGGAATAGGAAATGAAGTTTTTGAGCATCAGCTCTGTGTATGAATGATTTTCAGTAAAGTAGTCTGTCCACTTATTGACAGAATACAAGGGCTAAGAATGGCTTGACTTTCAAGAGCAGAAAATATATGACTTTACTGTAGAAGAGAAGAGAATCAAATAATACTATCTTTGAAATGATTCTGCCTGCTTCCTCACAATTTGCACTTCAAAACATTCAATTGTGAGCCATTATTGTCAATCACAACGTACCGGCTGGTGTGTTATTGAAAATCCTGTATTGTTCAAGTGCAAGTTCTACAGCAGTATGTCTTCAAATTTCATATGCAAGGACAATTCATGAATAGAAAACAAAATATGGACCAAATATATTTTTTGACTACATTTCGTAGAAAGATTAATGGGTTAGATTGATATATATTTAAAAGCAAAGTCATCAGTTGCTTTTGGATTGTATCTTTCTTGCTAGCTGAGTAGCTTATTAAGTAGTCTTCTCAGTCTAAGAGGCTGACTGACAGCGAGACAGACTCACATGGCAGTGATTAGGTCATTCATTTAAACTATTAGTGAACCACCGCACTCAACTGTTTAATGAAGGTCAGACAGAGTTTACAGTGTAAGAGTGTCCAGTCAAGCTGTCGTACACCCCCAGCTGTTCTCTAATAAAGAACAGATTGAGTTTACACACTGTGTGTGTGTGTGTGTGTGTGTGTGTGTGTGTGTGTGTACATGTATGAGTAACTAGTTTGCACTGCAAGCTTCACTTTAATGAAGGACAGCTGAACTGAGGGTTATTTTACAATGTGTCATCAACCCTAAATCACACACAAAGACACACACACACACATGCACTCACTCACTTTCACACATGTACAAAGTGACTTTTATTCCCCCTTTCTTCTCTCTTATTTGCTCATTCTCTCCCTTTTCCTCTCCTTCCTTCTTCCTCCTGTTCCACAGCAGCTTTTGATCTCTTTCCCTCCTCTCCCCCCCCCCTTACCTCTGCCTTTTCACTGCCCTGCTCCATCCCTCCTGCCCTCCTTCCCTTCATTTTCCCTCCCTCCTTCGCCCCTTCCATAGAAACTAATTTCCCCAGTATCATTACAGTTCTTTATGACCCCGTATAAACTGAGAGCTGTTATTTCAGCTCGGAGGCCTGGGCATAAACCTTTAAGCTAGGGGATTTGCCTTTTGTAATGGCTACTAAAATACTTACTCCAATGAACTGCTAATAGACGCAGTTCTTTCCTGCACCAAAATTGCTTCCAGGTCTGTTTTCCACATGACAAGAAGACTGGTATGCTTTTATGAGCTCGGTTCTTGAGGTGTGAGACTATCTATTCAGTTTGGATCCTGATTTAAAATAAACTTAACAACTGTCACTCTATAAGGATACTTCACTACTGTAAAACTGCTTTTTATCATACAGCATCTGCGTAACGTAAAGCTCATGTTACTACCTGTTGTAAATGCCAGGGTATGTTTTTATCCATTAGTTATCTCAGGTTGGGGTTGCTGAGCATGCAAACAGTACTTAACATTTATACAGTCACACACACACACACACACACACACACACACACACACACACATACTGGCCAGTCTTGTGTTATTTGCCACTGTGCAGCGTCAGTGATTTGGTGGGTAGTTTTTGTTACTGTGGTCACAACCTTGCTTATTCCAATCAATCTTTTTTAAGCTGTGCCAGATGTTGGCTTTCTTTCTAACACTAAACACCGCTTTAGCTTTATCGTGTATTCTGAGGCCACTGGCAGATCAAAAAGAAATGTATTAATGACACCCGTAGATACACATTTTTGCAAGGGAAACAAGCTGGGTTTGATGTCTCTTGGTGAATGCCCAGCGAACAAAAACACAAGAAGGACTATTTATTTGAAGAGTATAATATGGAGGGAGAAAAAAAAAAAGAACAAGTCTGAAGACGGATTTTGCACCATTAATAAATAACTGATGTACCTCTTTCTTTATGGGGCCATTTTGATGTCTTTGTTTCTTTGTTTCTTTATTGGCCTCCGAATATTGATCTTTTCTCACTGAGATGATAGCTGTGGATGATACTATTTTACCTGATGGTCTTTTATCTTTTAGAAACAGTTTAGATTTAGTGTGTCTGTGTGACATAGAAACCGGGAGGGGGGGGGGGGGGCACAAAAGGTTAGACAGACTAATGTATCTACTTAGCTACAGATCAGAGGCTATATAGCATCCATATAACCTCATGATCCTTATTTCATCAGGATAAACAAACTGTTTTGTGCATCAGTGCTAAAAAAAAAAAAAAAAGACAAAGCACGAGTATGAAGATGTGGCTGAATAGAAAGAGACAGACAGGAAGAAGAGGAAATGAAGTGCAGGTATCAAGAGACAAGTTGATGCATTCACATATATTTAAAGTCAACTTCAGAAAGGTATTCTGAACATTGTCTTTTAATGCTCAGTGACCTCCTATCTGACTGACATAACCAAACTCTGCAGAGAGACTTGTCGTTGTCAAGCAACAAAGCTGCTCTATGGCTTTTAAAAGGAAACGTTCTTTCTAAATGTTTGCATTAATGCACACTGTAAGGTTGCTAAGTAATAGAATTGATGTGCATGTGAGATATTTCCCATCGACATGAATTAAGCTGACTTTTGCTAAGAAAATAAACTGCTTTTTCCAAGACAGTTGTACATATCTCACGGTCTGGTATATCAAGAGAATAAATGACAAATATTACACCCCTCCTGTCATCCTCATCTGCCACCTCTGCCCCCTCCCTCCAATGTGCCCCCATCCCCCCTCAATCCTGCCTGCTGCTTTACAATCAAACCAGGGAGCACAACAAGAGCCACCACTTATGAGACATAAGACACAGGTCAACAGGTCATCCTTTTAGCTCCCTACCTCTCTGATCCAACCATCCGTCTGGCTATCCTATACATCTTTCATCTGTGATGTATTTTTTTCTATCATCATCCAACCAGTCATCCATCTACCTTTCCATCCATCTATTCTTGCTTTTCTCTCCCTCCTTTTCCCGAGCATGTTGTAATGGGCCGTTATGAGTGGATGGAAGGATTTATGTCGGCTAGTATTTATGAAGGAGAGAAGAGAACAAAGGAGAGAGAGAGATTGGAAACAAATGGAAGAGGGAAAAGGAGTAGAGCAGTCAGTAACAAGAGATTGTGGTATGGGGTGATGTGTGTCTCTGTGTCTTTGTGGGGTTGCCCATCACAGCAGTTGGTCCCTCTAAACTCTGTAATTGAGATGACAAATAGGGCAGCATTCTTCGGTTTTCTTCAACTCAAGTTAGCTATTTTATCTCTTGCTTCCCATTCATGGTCCCCTAGGCCCTGAAATTGAATTTGGCTTTGGGTACACTCCTGGAGTGATTCCATGCTGGTAGTTAGATTATTTCTTGAGTCTTGGGTGGCAGTCACATTGACAGGGGTCCTGCGCAGTTTTAGAGGGGAAAAGAATATATGGGGAATGGCATTTTCCAAGTTTTATAAGAAGGGACAACCTCATAATTTTGAATTCTGAAAACCCAGCATCATACTTCTAAGTGCATATAGAGACTCTATCAGGAAAAAGCAGTTAGATATTGGCAACAATATATTTCCCACAGCTAAAACCATAAAAAACAACAATCTGGGAGAAGTATGACATTTGAAAACAAATTATTTAAAAAAAAAAACAAACAGGCTAGTGAAGCTAGTTTCAAGATCTAGCCGTTATGTTTAGGTGATAGCTTTTTAATTTTTCTCAGCATGAGGTTTAGTTACTATTCAGAACAGATAGGTGCCCTTTGAAATAGACCACTCTATGTTCTTACTTTTATTTGGATAAAGTGATTGGTATAATCAAGGTTCAAACAAAAGGCAATTCATTTCTAATGCTTTTAAAAGGGGATTGCAGTTTAATGAGTTTTCATTCTAGGCATTGAAGCATCATAATCAAGAAGAAAAAGCCCTTGTAGACTGCTCTAGTGTACATCTTTTAGACATCATCACCGGCATTTCCTTAACTTTCCTCTCATGTTGTACATTTGTTGATGGAACTTGTGGTAAAGTGTTTAAAGCAGCACCTAAATATTTCTGTAGTGCAGGGTCAGTTGAGGAGCAGGTGCAGCAGTGAAACCTGGCTGTTAAAGGAAGGATTAATGTATGGATGAATTGATCGATAAGTCAACAGATCGAGCAAACGGTTACAGACAGAAGAATATTAGAGCACACATGAATTTGAAGTCGTTTCCCCACAGCGCTCCCTGGGCAAAGGCGAGACACACGGATAGCTAGCTAGAAGAAAGGATGGCCGTGCGTGCTCCAAGTCCCAGCTGTTTTCCACGAGGGAAGTTTTCTCATTTCCTTGCTTGTACTGGGATATTACGAGCAGTCACGCCTCACCGATTGGCTCTTTGTCCTCCTCTGGGGGAGATTGTCATTTTTATCTACCAATTGATAGCCATGCTTCCTGCCCTGAGCCCACCCTCCCAAGAGACCCATGTAAAGCGGATGAAAACAGGAAGACAATTCCATCCCTCAGCGCCCCCATCTCGCGCACCTCTAGCTGGTAGCCCATTAGATTCTTAGAGAGGAGAGAGTACTGCATCCCATTTCCACACACCAAAGGCTGGGCATCACTGGCTATTAGCTATTAGACTCAGCTATGGATTTTCATTTGCTTCTCTAACATAGTGTGATATCTTCTTAGTACAGGTTTCAGAGTCGTTACAGTGTGCAGTTGGTAAAAGATCTGGGAGAAATTCCCTTTTGCCCACCTGTCTTATGACTTGTATTATTTCCACCTTTATCAACTATCTTGGCAGTATTACCTCATTGTGTCTGGTCTGATCTGCTGCTCTGCGTAAATATCTTCCAGTATCCTGGTCACACTAACAGTATACTGAATAGATGAGGCTTTTATTTAAGGAATTTAGAGGTAGATACTGTACAATGGAAAGCCATCTTTACTTTTGCCACTCATGTGTTTTCGGTTGAAAAAATGTATGTAAATATATGCATGTATGTGAGTGTGTACTGTATGTTTGTGTGTGTGTGTGTGTGTGTTATTCAGACAGAATAGAAACAGATCCAACCATCTAAACAGTGAACTCTCGTTTCTCTTATCTCCATCTTATTTTATTTGTATACCCACAGAAAATCTGAATAATACCCCACAGTTGTTTTTTTTTTTTTCTCTTGAACAGAGAAATACATATTGTTGTAATCTAAACAGCTCATCTGATATATTTAACTCTACTGTATGCATGTATTTGTTATTTTCAGGTCACTCAGTTCGTCTGTTGGGTCAGAAGAAAGACGGAGGCCGGAGACTGGGAGGAGCCAGACTGGACCTGCCCAAGATCAGGAAGAACCCTCTAATTGAAATCATCTCCATTAACACCGGGTGAGACACAGACACACAAATAGAGAACCCCGCATTCCAGTTTAGTGTGTGTGTGTGTGTGTGTGTGTGTGTGTGTGTGTGTGTGTGTGTCCTCTCTCTGTACGCACAACCACTTAAACAGAGCCCCTCTGTGCTTCTAATTTTAACCATTTCACATGGTTTTCTTGGGATGTGTGTGTCGTAGGCTGTTCGTGTGCGTGCTTACACTGCTTTTGTTCTTCAAATGTAAATGTAATAGAAACCCAACAGGTGTCTAGTATTTTGTCTCAGCTGCTTTTGACTTCTATTATGAAAGCAGAGAGAAACAAAAACATAAGACACAGTTAGATGAATGGGCCAAACTCTACCGTCCCCCTTTTTTCCTTCATATTCCACATTAGTCGGTTACAGTTCTATATATTTTGTTGCTGTGATTTGGTAATACATTTACCATATACTGTTATGCTGGTAAAGCTAAATTTATAGAGAAGAAGGATAAGTACATGCAGATAATGTATATGAATACTATGGATAGATGTATGGATGTATTGATGTTAAAGTAAACTTGACCGCTTTCTTGTGTGTAGATGCACATGTACACACACACTCAAACACACACACACCCCTTCATCCACATTTTATGGGCTAATTTCATGTTGTTTACAGATCTGTGTGTCTCTACTAACCCCTGCACCGTATTCTCACTGGGCTAGTTAAAAAGGGTTACGACAAGCTAATTCCACTGTGCTGGGCCTCCACTGATGATAATCCATCAATCACCCTCCCGCACATCTTCAAGGTCTATACATTAATGGCTTGACTCACAAAGCGAGGAAGTAAACAACTTAGTAAACAACACAGCACTAGTGGTTTACAAGACTAGAGCCTTTCTTGGTTTAAATAAATACTCATTTGTTTACTAAGTGCCGGTTCTTCCGCATTTCAACTAGATGTGTAGAAAACAAGCGTATACTGTTTCTAATCACCTCAAATGTGTAGACATACATGATCAACAATCTCTTTGTTCGAGGTTGTTGTGTGTACGTTTTCACTGCCAGTAAGGGGTTTTCAACATTTTACTGGAATTTCCATCAGTGGACTTGAACTTCATGGGCTAATTGCAGCAACATATTTATCTTTGTAACATCGTGACCGATCCACAAAAAGGCTGTGATCTGTCCTCAGATCCCGACCTGTTATTTATTACTGCTATATTACTAGAGAAGGCGATTTTATGGTTATTTTGGGTGTGATTGTGATGCACTGATGCTGCAGATAACATCACCATATGTCACATTGTTGCAATAAATGTCATCCTCTATAACAACTACAAAAAAATATTAATGGATCCATTATCTGCAAAAACATATATTGGTCATCACAAGCAAAAAGCTCCCACATTTTGTTTTCATCTTCCTTTTTGTCTTCTTTTGCCTTAATTCAAAGAAGCATGAATTCAAAGAGATTGAGAGATTTCCTCAACAGTTGACTGTGTCTTAGATGTTTGTAGTCTGCAGGGCTCAGTGGTTTTTACTCCTGGCTAAAGCTTCTTAGGCTACACTTCATCTAATATGACTGGAACAACTGCAAAATCCAACTGGTTCAGTCATTCTCTTCTATCTAATCATCAACACCAAATTGGGCATGTTTTAAAAAGACAAAAATGGATGGACTGTGACCAAAACAAAATGCAACACTATTACCGTGTACTCCAGCAGCCACTTGCCAATTTTTTTTTGAAAGCTGCATTCACTGCTCCTCTATAAAACTTAGCGTAAAATTGGCCAACTTATTTGGCCCTTTTTACAGTCTTTATATGTTTTTCTTGATGATGATTGATGACTGTTAAATGGATCTTTTTGAGCCGGTCTGTCACTCTGTCTTGGTTGCCATCACAACTACAGGGTGAATATCTGCATTACGTCTTAGTATAACTTGTCAGACCATTTATATGTCTTAATGCTTTTGTGGGTGTTCCAGTCGGGATGTGTGCATATTTCCATGTGTCTCTTTTTGTGAGTTATTGTGTGTTATGTGCGGTATATGTGTGCAGATGTCAGTCCCTTGCCAGCCCCTCTCCAGCAGGGGGTGTGCATCTGATCCAGATGAACTCGCTGTTGTTTTTGGAAAGGGTCAGGCTGGCTGCAAACAAATCCCCTTGTTTTTATTCCTACAGTATAACTGGAACTCTTTAGGAGGCTGGGGGATTACAAGAATATGTTGACTGGGTGAATCGGCTGTTGACAAATCTCTCCCAAATAACACTGGTGTTACTGTAAATCCAAGCTTAATATCTCCTTTGTGCGATTTGGTCAGTCATTGGTGTCACTAATTTGACACGGTTCTCTTAATATACAAGTGCGTGTGTGCAAGAGAGAGAAAGATGTTCTTTCTGTGGTCTGTTTTTAGATGATCTGTTTTAAATATTCCTCTGAGGTAGTAGTGGCATCATTGGTGACATTTGTCAGCTGATGAAACAGAGAGATCTTTGTCTGACACACAGTCATACTCACACACACACACATACAGGCACACATGGACAACATCAGACTGCAGTTGCCGCTGCGTCAGAGAACATTTGAAACTATTAATTTGCAAGTGTGTGTGTGTGTGGGCCTTTAATGTCTTGTTGCCAGTTTGTCTAACATGTGGGATGGATTCATTTAAGCTCTCTCTCCTCTTCCCTGTGTTTTCTAGCCAAATGTAAAATTGATGTCATGCTGCAGGGTGAAGTAGTTCCACAAGTTATCTTCAGGTTCTTGTAAAGTCTTGAATCTCAAGTAACTTCAGGGCATAAAAATATTAACATGGTGCAGTAACCTTAGTAACTACACCATGTGTTCCTATGATAAATGCCTACCATATAATAAGAGATTTATTTTTGGAGAATTACTAATGCTTTTTTTCATATTTGGAATGTCATCAAACATGTTGCTGATTTCAGTCAGTGATATTCAGTGTAGTTGGTCCACACTTGTGAACTTGTAAAACTTGTATCTATTAAACAGACTGTTTAATAGATATCCCCCTGACTCTCCTGTTAGCTTTGTGGTACCTGTTAGAGTGGGACAAATCGCACCTTTATCATTCTTAATAGTTCAAGGAATAAAGCAATTCTCACAACATACTAACTAACTTTAACCTGAGCAGAGGTCTAGTCAGTCAGAATAATTGAGAGCACCTGTGGGGGTGTGCAAGGCCTTAAAAACTAGCTCTTTGAAACCTGGTGATACCCCGTCGCTGAAGTTATCAGTGCCTCTCAGTTCAGAAGCCACAAGGGCATCTGACCTACATATGGCCTGAGATAGTCTTAAAGAATCTCACATCTTTCAGATCAGATGACACAGATGCTTACCAATATATCACCCTCAGTGAAATGCTTTTTGGCCAAGCGCTCCTTCAAACACAATTGGCAGTTTTAGATGATGGGAAGCCAGTGAGGGATTAGGTTTTCTGTGGTGTTGGTAGGAGTACAGGCACCTGTGTGGACTTTGGAGACCAGG